>NW_026623785.1:217660-233323 GCF_030028575.1 Malurus melanocephalus | reverse complement strand
GAAGCCAAAGTTTCTCCAGGCAATTTGTGCCAGAGCCTCACCACCCTTTAACGAAGAATTTATTTGTAATATCTAATCTAAAAAAACTTTTAGCTTAAGACCATTCCCCCTTGTCCTATTACTCCATATCCTTGKGAAAAGTCCCTCTCCAGCCTTCCTGTAAGCCTCCTTTAAGTCCTGAAAAAATATTTTCCTCTCATGTTGTGCTACAGGGGTACAGGATTTGGGGACTCCCTGCAGCCACCAAGACTTTCCCGTTCCTGCAGAAGTGGGTGGCAGCAACCAACAGCRTTGGTGTCCAACTTCTTCAACAGAGACCATCCTGCACCTGTGCTTCAGATAGAGAATCTCTCCCTGCACAGCTGTTATTTCTCAAAAAAACTAAAAAAACCCCAAACAGGAAACACTATTTTTCCTTATTCTATTCTTCACTCTAAACCCCATGCACAGAAGAAACCATGACACAAGATGATGATTGTCTTTCCATGACTACCAGACCAAACTTTTCAGGCTTTAGTTATCCTCAGGGCTGACCCACTTTTTTTTTTTTTTTTCACGACAGCCTGATATTTATTATTTATTATAGTGGAAACTATCCTAATGCAGAGTTTTAAGCCCAACTTGCCTGAAAATCCCGTTTTGCTTTCAAAGAAGCAAAACATAACTGTGCTCCCCTCCCACMCACTTTATCCAAATGTGAGCTTTTGGAGTAGCCCAGCCCAAGCCACGAGCTTTCAGAGGCCGCTCTYGGTGTCCTGTTTAGCTTTAGCACATCAACAACACGCTGCCTTCAGCCTATCTGAGCATTATCTGCTGCTCTAATGCATCGTGTGCCGAGCCGCGGYATCATTACAGGTAAGTGCTCAGGTTTAAATGCAAACATAATTGCATCATGTGGTACAGCCAGGAAGAATAATGCAGGAAATAGAGCCAGCTCCATCTGATAGCGCAATCTGACTGGAGCGCCGGCCCTTCGGATCCAACGCGCGGCCCAGATGGGGCAACCGAGAATAAAAGTGCTTTGTGGTATCTTTATTGTCATCGTCAGAAACACTTATCTGCCACAAAGGTAAAAAGGTGAAGATGGGGCTCCTGCGGGAAAGGTCACAGAAGCAACAGGGTATYGCCCGGTTATGGGGTAAGGAAGATGCCAGGCCTCAGCAAAGGCCACTTTGGAGATGCCATTCCAAGCTGAATTTGCCAGTTCCTAATGGGAATCTGAGCACTGAGTGGCACTGAGAGCACTGGGAACACCCCATGACATTTTCCTGCAGTCAGGGTGATGCCTGGTGATTTTTGCCTTTCCTTTTTATGCTTTCTGTACCCTCTATGCATCCACCTGTACCACTTAGTCCACCTGCTTATAATGCCTGAAGCTTGATATTCCAGCTTAGTTTAGGAGTTCTGCTGGGCAGAGAGACCAAACATCCTGAGGAAGGAGTCAGTGTGCCCTGTGCTATCTTAAACCCGAGGCTCCAGCCTTGAGTGAAGCCTTCTGTACAGAACATCTTGTGTAAGTGGGCTCTGGCCTCATATGGGGGGGGCTCATTGGAATAGGGGGACATTACTGCATTTGTTAAGTTTCTTATTAGGGAATCCTAGATAGATATGCTAATTCCTGAAACCTATAAAACTTGTACCCGTGCTGTACACAGGGGTGCATTCTGCCATCAAGTTGTGCACCTGGGATCCCAAATACCGAGGTAAAACCCTTTTTAATCCCCTTAACTGTGTCTGTGTCATTATTAAAAACTGGCCTTTTATGGCAACAAGGGATGTCTGTTTAACTGTGACAAATCCAGATAAAGCCTCTGACCCTACTGTGCAAGGAGCTGCACAAAGTGGGGAGAACATTCCCAACACAAGATGCCTTCCAAATGAGAGCGTGATCGCAGCAGATATGTACTCTTTAATACATTTATTTTACATAGCTAAAATTAGAACTGATTCTCAGTGGAGCAGCACTTCCATCTATTTAATTTCAATTTTTTTTTCAGTAGTTTGAGCTCACAGTGGCACACGATAGGCAATTTCAGGGGTGGAGACAGCACCACAGCAGAAGCCAGAAGGCAGCTGAAGTTAATTTAGTGCACTTTGAACCACTTGGCCTGAATGAGAACGCCTCCACTGAAGAGAGCATCACACACACCATGGGACAGTGTCCACTCTTGTCATTTCAAGAGATTTCAGCCCAAACTTCATTCAAATCAGACAACAAGATGAGAGCCTAGCGTGAGAGAGAACCTCTTTACCAACACACTGCCCTCTGAACTGAGAAGCCTTTGAGCTGAAAGCACAAACTGCGGCTGTTTGAGCTGTAAAAACCATCCCTCTGTCTTTAAAAGGGCTGGAACAGCTCATCTTTGTTGAGAACGCAGATCCCCTGCAATAATGCCCTCCCTGGCCTTAACTGCCTTCCCACACACACATTTGTCCGCCTCATTTGGCAGGATGTAAAATCYAGGGTCCTTTCACCCAAGGATCCCTGCTGGCACATTCTTACCCCAGTATCTGAATGCATTCAAGGGCTAAAGGATGCACWGAGTAATATTCCAAAGGTGGATTTTGTTTTGGGGAGGGTTGGATGCCATCCTGGTGCACACACACAAATGAAGGTGTCAGAAAAGGTGAAAACACCAGCTATCAYCACCTGGAGAAACTCACCCAGAGTCATCCATGATACCTGTCCTCAGATCCTTCACGTACCTGACAATCCAGAAACAACCTCTTCCAGCCTGAAACTGAACCCTGGCTTGGAAAAATCTCAGCATGGAAAAATCTCAATTCCTGCAACATTGTCAAGGCCATCTCAGCTGTGAATCCTCATTGGCTCAGTCCCCTGATTCACCCTCCCAACAAAGCTCCCAAAAGTCACTGTAGAGCAACAAACACTGGTCAACTTCTTCTGAATCAATTCATTTCAGAGAATTATGGAATCACAGATTGTTTTGGGTGAGAAGAGACCTAAAAGACCATTTAGATCTAACTCTCTSCCATAGCCAGGGACAACTTCCACTATYCCAGGCTGCTCCAAGCCYCATCCAGCCTGGCCTTGGACACTTCCAGGGATCCAGGGGCAGCCACAGCTTCTCTTGRAAYCTGTGTCAAGACCTCCCCACCCTCACAGGGAAYGATTTCTCCCTAATAYCTGATTTAAATCCACCTGAGAATGGTGCATGCTGCTTTCCCTCACAGGTTTGCTGGGGAGCTCAGGGAAAAKTTCCCCTCAACACTGAAAGCAAAAACTGCATCTTCTACTTACCAAACACAGGTTAAGACAGGAGGAAAAACTGTAATAAAGGTGAACTAGAGAATAGAAAGGTGAATTTAACAATGAAAGAGCAAGAGAGCGTGTGTGAAAAGGGGAGCACTGTAGCCCCTAAGTGGGTGAAGCTGAGCCTGACCCTTGATCAGAATCCCASACCCAGAGAAGATGTGTGAAAAGCAGGAAAATAAATCAATAAGCAAAACAGCAGTCTCTTTCCTCAATTGTGAGGAAGTTCAAATTTACCCAGCTCCTTACAAGCTGTCTTTGGCTAAAATCACCATTAACGAGCTCTGACATTTGAAATTTAAYTGAATGTGAGCTAACAGCTCCCAGCCCTCCACCACCCATGGAGCTGACTGGGGATATTTTGTTAAAGCCGTGGATGGGGTTAAACTGAGCTTTACTGAGAAGACCCAGCGTTTAGGGCTAAGTGTTCATAGCACCCACTTCACCTGAGCTTCCCTGCCCTGGCAATGTCTGCTTTTCCTCACAGGGAGCACAGAGCTCTCGGTGCCCTCTGCTCCTCCCCAGCTGTAATTATTCTCTGGTTTTTACGAGGTCCCCTTACGATCCCTTAATGAAGTCCTTTGCTCTGCAGCAATTGTCGAGGACAGATTGGACACGAGGGGCTCCCACTTAGGGAGCTGCCAGTCAGGGGATGGGACCCGGTTTAGAGCTGTTGTTAATTCAGTCCATCACCCGGCTCATCACCAGAACAGCTCGTTTTTACTGGCAAGCACAGTAAATTAACCCTTTCCTCAGAGACAAGGGGAAGCCTCGAGTAGATTCACTCAAGACTGAGCACTCTGATTTGCCCTCCTGCTACAGCAATTATTTTTTGAAGTTATTAATAAACACTCTATGAACTGAATCCTCCCTACTTTCGATTTGTTTGTCCTCTAGCTGTACAACTAGTTCACATTTTTAGCCTATGCCAAACTTCGTCATAACACCAACAGTAATAAAACCAGAAAAAAAATCAAACTAAAAAAAAAAAAACCTGAACAAGAAACACTATTTGTCCTTACTCCATCCCTTACTCTAAACTGTGCACAGAAGAAACCATGACACAAGATGATTGTCTTTCCATCACTGCCAGTGGTTTACTACAAGACCAAACTTCTCAGGCTTTAGTTATCCTCACTTTTTTCAAAAGGAGCAAAACATGGCTGTGCTCCCCTCCCACATACATTTTCCAAGGCTTCTTCTCTGTCACTTCTTGTGGATGGGGTGGGACACCTGATCCTGCCCTCGTGGAAGAGGATAGGCCAGGTACCACACTCAGAACTTTGGAGCTAAATCCATGGCTCAACCACCTCAAGGATCCCTTCAATGATCCCACTCAGGCCAAGATTATGTCATAGAAACCTCCCAGCTTTCAACATACGCCCAAACCATGCTGAGTGCTGAGCCAGACCCCAGAAATATTTGGGACGGGTTGTCAGTTGGCCAATGCCTCTGGCACACAGAAAACACCGTGTGGAGCATCCAAACCCCAGCGCTGCTCTGTGTGGGAATGGGGAGAGGACACATCCAATGGTGACACCGTGACACAGGAGACTGAAAGGCCACATCCTTATCCCATGTCACACCACACCAAGGACAAGACCATCAGATATGTTAACCATGCTCCAATACAGAACAACTCTGGACTAGGCGTGTGTCCATGTTGCTCAGCCCCTTTTTCCATTAAATTCAAGATTTACAGATGGAGAAGGAGAAAGGCTTCCTCCAACTTCACCCAGAGCCTAAGGTGGACTCCCCAGCACAATCCCAGACATCCAACATTGCCACTTCCTTCCCCAAACTGAGAAAGGCCAGGTTTTATTGGGCTTTGAGCAACCCAGTCTCATGGAAGGCTCTACATCTTTAAGGGCCTTTCCAACCCAAACCATTCCAAATCCCATAGATGGAGAACCCGAGCCACAGTTTCAAACACAGACAATCCTTTTTCCTCCAAAATGCTTAATTGCTGAAGGAGTCAATTAAAGCCTCTGTCATAATTAAACAGCAAAGTAGCAGCAAGACTGTGYGAGTGACTGGGATAAAGTGGAGAGGACATGAGCCCATAGTCACACAGGGAAATTTCCCCACACCCTCCTGACCCTTACTGAAGCCTTCCTTCTGCAMAAGAAGGGAAAGATTTGCTTTCTATTCCCTGAAGAAGCACTTCCAAAATGGCACTTTTCACTTCAAATTCATGTTTCTCTCAAAGGTTCGGAGCAGGGATAAAGGGAGGTGGAAGAAGGAAAATTACTGTCATTAAACTGTGCCATTCTCAGTTCTGATTTCACAGGGGTTTGTTTAAATGCATATGGAAAGGCTTTGAGGTGCTGTGGATTACAGGAACTGACATCCCATCCTGGGGATGGTGATATCCCATCCAGGGGATATCCTGGGGAAAGCTTCCAATGCACCTCTGAGCACAGCAGTGTGAGTGGTGGGGAAAAGAGGATTCCCTGGAAAGCCACTCACAATTCAGGAAATCATTTCCTCAGAGACACTAGAGAGATGGTGGGACTGAAAATAAAAAACAAAATGCTCTTCACAACGGGGGGAGGAAAAGAGAAAGTTASAGTTCAGTCCTTCATTTTTGATCTGACAGCAGGAGAGGATAGAGTTAACCCTCAAATCAGGAAGCAAAAAGTTAAAGGAAAATAAAACTGCACCACAAGCACATCTCCTAAATTTCCCATTACAGCCCAAGGCCGAACCTATTAAAAAGGAAAAAAAAAAAAAAAAAAAAAAAAAAAAAAAAGAAGAAAAAAAAATAAAAAAAAGGAAAAAAAGAAAAACAGAGAAGACAAGCAATTTTGCTTATCCTTGCCTCACATACCTAACAGTCCCCTTTTCCTATTATTTATTTATTTACCTTCCCCTCACAGAGCAAGGCCCTTATTTTCTCATTTAGTCCAGCAGAGATTGTCCTCTTGGAATGACCTTTTTTTTTTTTTTTCCTTTCTCTCTCTCTCCCCTCCTCTCCTTCTTCCTCCCCCCTCCTCCTCACTGCCTGCAGGCCATTGCCCTCGTGCCAGTAACTAGATAACACACTCTATCAGAGATTTTTTAAAAAATCATTGCAAAGGCACTAGGGCTGATAGTGGCATCAATCCTTGCCTGACACGGGCTCGGGTCAACCATTTATCTCTTCACATTGCCTGTGGTTACTGGGGAGCCCATCTTGGTTCTCTACATCTTAACAACCTTGCAGATGGTACCTCTCTGCTCCAGCAGCCTCCGCACCCCAAGACTGGGTTTGTGGGTTTATTTTTATTAGGTTTGTTTGTTTTTGTTTTTTTTTTTTTTTATGGGCTGCTCCACTTCTTTTCTATGTGGGTTTGATGGGGTTTTTTTATTGCATTCCCCACCTCCTTCTGAAAATAATTCTGTGACTGAGATATCAGGTTGAGAAAGCAGGGAATTTGGGATGTGAGGATGGGCTTGCTGGGCTGTTAAACGGGCCACACATTTGTGAAAATACAAACAAATATTACAGAAGGGTTTAATCTAGTCCTACTCCTGTGTAACATGGCTATTTTTGGCTGGTTGCACTGCCAAAGGACTGGAGCTCTGCTCACAGCCCAAGACAACATAAAGTCAGGTTCTGTCAGGATACTTCCTAATAATCCAATGAAACTATTCCCAAACCTCAGGAAGCAGTGATCCCCACAGCCAGATAAAGGSTTCTGGTGTTTTGCACTCTCTAAATGGATACACAGGAATTAAATATCATATTTTATTATAATTCCCCATGAAGGGGATGAATATTCCTGTCAAACTGAAATCTGCTCTGTTCCTTCCCCACTCCTGGAAGTGTCCAAGGCCTGGTTGGACGTGGCTTGAAGCAMCCAGAGACCCTGGGCTTCCAGAGACCATTCCACACTCCCTGAAAGCTGCCRAGGATTTGCCACCCTTGTAAATCACCAAACATCTCCAATGGTTGAAATRACATCAGTTCTTTCCTCACCTCCAAACACTGTGGCATTCAGAGAGATGGTAAGTGGGGAAAAAAAGGCAATATAATTGGAAAATAAAAACTCTAAGACCTGCAGAGGAATGCAAGGGATTTGAGGAGCTAGTCCTGATTACATCAAGTGGAAGTTGAACAGAAAGGATCTTTGAGGTGTCTGTACATATCTCAGATACAGCCTTTGTAGGTTTGTTTGTTTTTTTTCTTTTATGAGAAGTGAACAAAGCAGTTATCTCTGTATCAGCACCAAGCTAAGAATTCACAGATGCTCAGTGTTCTAAGCCACCCCTCAAATSTCCAAACCTTCCCTTAGAGCCCTGTTACAAACAAACTCAAGGCAGTGCAGCACATCCAGGTGGAGCCATAATTCAGGATGGCATTTTTATCTGGAAAGTTCATTTTTATTAACCACCTMTCCCTGTGAAGGTTAAGTTGCAGGGAATTGGCTGGGATACAGTTCAGACTCCCTGTGACTGACTCAAAACAAGGAATCTGCCCTCTGCTGAGCATTCCATCACCWGTGAGGGCCAGCAGAGGAGGGAGAGTGGGAGCAGGGGAGCAGTGCCTCAGCAGCACGTTTGCATCATGATTAGMTGCTCCAGCGATCTGGAATAATCATGGGATGGCTCACTAAGCACAATGGGTTCAGAGCCATCCCAGCCTGGGCAAACCCTCCCATGAGCATCCTCTCCACGCATTTTCAGGGKGTTTTGCTCATCTCATCAGTGTCACCAGGCTGACATTACGCAGCCAAGGTGGAAGTGGACAGGTACTGAGTGAGCATTAGAACTTTTCTTTCCCCCTTTATTATTTAATTCATATCTTCCCATTATCCAGTGCATCGTGAAGCTGTGAACTAATTAAGTCCTGTGGGATTATCACAATCAGTGCTGGGTTGTTTTTTTTTTTTTTTTCCCCTCCCTCTCTTTTCAGTAGGCTAAATTGCATTATATATACTGAAATAAAAATAATTGTGCAACTCTTTTTAGATAATAACAGAGCAAGTTACAAACACTAATGATGCTGAATGCAACAGTGGGGCAGGGGCCTGCTGCTTACTTCTTGTGACCTAATTAAGTCATGCAGGGCAAAATACTTCAAACACAAAGTGAGGAAAGAGTTTAAATCAGTTTCTAAAGAAAATCATAAAAATTATTCTCTGGGGGGTGGTGGGACACAGACCAAACCCCAGGAAAAATCCGAGCTGAACTGAAATTTCATGAAGTCTGCCATGAAAATCACATGGCAGGCATCAAATTGAAACTCCATGAAATTGTGGGAGTCCTCTAGATTCAGATCTAAGCCCATCTCTGACTATAACCATGGACCTGATGTTCCTGGGGGTCTTTTCCTGTCTTAAGGGTTTTATGATTMATGCAAGCAACAACTCACAGGCCTGATTTGCAAGGACAAAATTTAAGTGATGGATTTTTGCAGCATCTCCCAGAAAATGCAGCTGTTTTCCTGAGGATTCTGCCCAAAAGTTGTCAAAGGGGTTCAACCTAAACACWAAATTGAAGTGTCTGACTCAAGGGAACAGCATGCACACCAGGGGCAGTCTGCATTTTCAAAAACCAACCATTTTTTATGCTAGTTTAAACCCTATTTTCAAAGTTATGCTGAAATGGGAAGTGGAAGGACTCTTCCCTGCAGAATTAGGCTTAGCCATCTCACACAGATCATCCAAAAAKTTAAGAACTCTGGAGCTAAACTCTGCAGTTCAGATTGAGCTGGTGGCTCTGCCCCTACCCCTCGTGTACATCAGAACTCTTACACAGGGATTTTTCTTCAGTGTTTGTGAGCTGTGGGTAATTACAGGGCTGCTAAAATCATCATAGAAACACAAATCTGGGAGAGATCACCACCACACTGGGGTTTGGTGCCCTGAYACTGAGGATCTCCTGTCACCCAGCCTCTTTCATGCACCCACCATGCCCCTTCCCAGCATCCCTGGAGCTCCTGCTCAGTGCTCTCCCACCAACTGCTGCAAAATTTTGTCACATTCACAGAATTTCCAGARTACTCTGAGTTGGAAGGACCCACAAGGATCATGMAGTYCAGCTTTTGAGTGAGGGACCCATAGAGGAATTGGACCCAGAATCTTGGTGTTATCAGCTCCACGCTCTGACCAACTGAGTTAATCTTGGTTCAATTTCCAATCTATCAAATCCCATTAATCACAATAATCTCTTCCTCATTGAGATATATGAACAGGCCCTGTTAAGTATGTAATAAAACTGATGAAAAAACCACCCTACAACTGGTATCAGAGAATAACAGACCTGTCATAAAATAACCTGGAAGAAAACTAAAAAAACTAGAACTGCAAGAGACCYACAAGGATCATCCAGTCCARCTGCTGGCCTTGCACAGGACAACCCCAAGAATCCCACCCTGTGCCTGAGAGCATTTTCCAAAYGTTTCTTGAACTCTGGCAGTCYTTTTGATGTGACCACTTGTACCTCKTAGACTCAGGTTCCCAGAAACAACCTTTTACATTTKATTTATTATTTTCTGCTCTGATCCAAGGCTGTTCTCTCTTCTTGCCAGTGCCCATTCATTCCATGCCATAAGACTCTGCCAGCCTTTCTACATTACCTCTCCTCACTTCCAATACCATCCTGGAGCAAATCCTGCTCCATCATCATCATCATCATCATCATCAAACCACCCTCCCACAAAGCCCAGCTAGGCTGAGTTCTCAGCCTCCCCAGGCACCCTTCAGCTGACAGAAGAGGCAGCAGAAAACAAACCACTGAGCAGTGCAGCTGTGCAGAGAGCAGGATCAAGCCCCTTTTTTATGGAATGCTTTGAGATCCTTGCACGAGCGTGCAAGAGAGGTGCCAGATGTTATTATAAAGAGATGCAGCCCCATTACTGGAACGCAGAGTTGTGCTGCCTGCTAATAGCACCATTATCCTAAGGCACGTGGTGCTATTAATGCCTTTCACTGCTCAGTGCTGAACCTGGGGACCATTTTTTCCACTGGAAAGGTAAGGCCAGCTCACATGACATGATTTAAACCTCCACAGCGGAGCGTGCACGCGCCGCGCCAGGTCGTAAATCTTCRCGGGATGCTGTCAGCCAGAAAGGGACCAAAATTGAAGCCATTTATCTGAACTCCCCACCCATCCACCTCTGCTCACCCAAGCCAGTTTTGGGAAGAGGGATAAAATGATTCTGAATGCCCATTGGGTTCATTAAGTAGCAGCAAATCCCAGATCCTGCTTTGAATGAATTTGTTCGTTCAGGACACTTAGGACTTCCTTGGTTTTCCCTACTCTGAGCAGAAAAAACACAGTAGGGACAAACCTCGCTGCTCCTTCCTGTTCTTGCTCCCACCTGAGTTAAAAGACAGCCTGTCACCYTGTCATGACTGAGGTGACAGGACCCGTGACACAGCTGAGCTGCCCTCCAAGATGCATTCCAGGCTTTGGGGCTCTGGAGATGATGCCCTATTCCCATTTGGGAAGGAAAGCAGGAATATAAGGAGCAGTTACCATTTGATCTGGTGCTTGCTTGGGCACTTCCCTTTGTTGGCATCCTAGAGCAACCAACCAGCAATTTTTGGGGTTTTCTTTCTCCTTAGCTGGGTATGGTTTAGGTGCCATAATTAACAAGGCTGATGAGCAAATGARCCCTAATAAGCAACATTCTGCATCYGACATTCCTTCACAGACCAAGGACAGCCTTTACAGGARGAAGGTATTGTAATTTAGGATACTACACCACAATAGTTACATTCATGTAAGGTAGATTTGCAAGTATTCAGCGACTCCTGAATATGGAATAGATCAGATGTATACGTTTAATTGCAAAATTCAACACTAGAAATGCACCAAAATTACTCTGCCAGGACACTGCAGCTACTTTTGGGGTGGCAAAGTGAATTYAGATTCCTTAAATCCAGGAAATCTCTTTGCAGATAGAGTTAAAAGTTACTAAGGTAGTTTTAATATTGATGCTGAGGAAATGGACTTCACTTCCCTAAGTTTAAATAGTGTTAAAAATTGAGTGATAGTTTTATTTAATAGATTAAAAAAAAAATTTGCTTTTTATCATGTCAGGTGCATAACTATTCCCACTCACATTTCCCTGCATTCAGGAGGTCTCCACCACTTCTCAGGAAAAGATAACGACTAAGGGATATTTGGTGTTCAACAAATACCCAACCCCTTTAAATTTCTTCTTACAGGTGGCTAAACACACCCAAAAACTGCAAAACTGTGAGTACTCTAAAAGGACATTTCAGGTTTGCAGTGACACTTTTAGGTAAAAGTCTTAAATTTTATGCTGGTTCAGAGTTACAGGTTTTTTTTGTCATGCACCCATGTCTTCTTCTCTTGCTATACCCAGAGACAGCACTGGGAAGACTGTCCCATTTTACTTCTGAAAAGCTGCAAAAATCAAATATAGCCAGGGCTGAACAAATGCTGAATGCTGAGTCTCTGCCAGAGACCTGAAAGTGTACCTCATGGCTAAGATTTCTGCTCAACAGAAAATAACACTTTAAGAACAAAATTGAATTTATATTAAAGAAAAAAAAAAAGAAGAGTGTTAAAAAATATATACATGGTTCAGAAAATAAGGTAAAGCTCATTTATGTCTCATGAAATACATGATTAACCTTAGTTAACCATTAATTCAGCTGYGCTGCATTAGGACTGCTATTCAAAGTTGGAAAGCATTTAATATTATATATTGCTGCTGCTCAGCCTAAATTGTTTTTTTTTTTCTTGCCCCCTTTAAATGTACACAATATTACAAATTTAATTTTAAGCTGTTTGAATCAGTCTGTAAAAAAGATTTGATTATACCTGAGTGTTCTGGCCCCAGTTTTTCCATATCTCAGTAATCTTGGCAGTAATTGGCTGATTAGCTCCCTCACACTCCATCTCTGCCTCAGTTTCCATGGTAATGTTACAGGAGCTATTATAGATGAGAACTTCATCTCTTTCCACTTTAGGGCTGAAACGAGAAGGGAGGTTAAATGGGGTGTCATCAATCTTAATGAAATGCAATTATTTTTACTCTTATTAATCATTGCAAGCCATTAGCTTGTGGCAACTCCTGGCCACCATTTGTCAAACTTTGCAAATTTCTGTAATTTTGTTTCCATTCTTTTATTGTTTATTTGTTTTTTTCCCCCCTTTATCTGCACACGCTCAGGACGAAAATACACGCAGTAAATATCTCTCAGCGATGCTTTTCTCCTTCCCCAAACCATCACAAACAGGAACAAATGCCATTCTAGGGCCAGAGCAGGAGGATAAGCTCAGACAGCAGCGAGGGAATCATCTTTGGGAGCAAAGATGGACTCCTACAAGGAGTGGGGTTTGTTCGTGTCTGCCCCCTCCCCATCTTACTCACACTTAGCAATGGGGAATGAATAACTTGCAACTCCCCTAGGGCAAGGGGAGAAATTGGAAAAACCACACAACTGGCTAACTGGTCCCTAATTCCAACTGTGAAAAAATGAGCTCATTTAGGGGTTCCAATTCCTGCTACCCAGCTGATTGCAATGATGCTTTGTTGCTAACATTGGAACATTAACTTAGGAAATTAATTAAACTTACTTAACAGCCCAGACTAAGCAGATTCGATATATGTGCCAGTTATGCCAGCAGACATTTGCTCTAAACCTCCCCTTGCATAGGAGGAAGAAGCAATAGAAAAGGTTGGTGGGGAGAAACATTTTTTTTTACCTTGGTTTTGCTGCTGACAGTCGCTGATTTTGGTAGCATTTCAATGTGGGGAGCTATAGGATTCAACTTATGGTTTAGTGGTGAGCAAGCTGTAGTGCTGGGTTAATGGTTGGACTTGATCACCCCAGAGGTTTTTTTCCAACCTAATTGGATCTGTGATTCTTGGCCATTGCTCCTTCTTCCTCTCCTTCTCACCCCACCATCAGATACACAAAGTGGGGAGAAAGGAGAGGAGTTACAGCAGCACCAAAATGTAGCTCAGAAATTACGCAGCTTTTCTGAAAAGCTAGGAAAGGATGGAGTTCACAATGTGATTTACTCAACAAAACAGAGGATCAGGTAGGCAAGGCCAGGACTTTCAGAGGCCTTCAGGTTCCTGAAAATACCATATAATGGAATGTTCTGAAGTGTCCAAGTTAAAAACATAGAGTGATTGGATTGGAAGGACCTTAAAGCTCATCCCATTCCACCCCCTGCCATGGGGAAGGGACACCTTCCACTGTCCCAGGTTGCTCAGAGCCACATCCAACCTGGCCTTGGACASTTCCAGGGATCCAGGAACAGCCACAGCTTCTCTGGGTGACCTGAAAGGACCTCACCACCCTCACAGGGAAGAAATTCTTCCTCATATCTGACAAAAATYGACCTTGTGTCACTTTGAAGCCATTGCCCCCTGTCCTGTCCCTCCAGACCCTTGTCCAGAGTCCCTCCCCAGCTCTCCTGGAGCCCCTTTAGGCATTGAGAGATGTTCTAAGGTCTCCTCACAGCCTYCTCTTCTCCAGGCTGACCAATCCCAATTTTCCCATTCTTTCCTCACAGCAGAGCTGATCCATCCCTCTGATCATCCTCCTGGCCTCCTCCTCACTTTGATAATTCAATGTTTTTTTCTGGGGACACCAGAGCTGGACACTGCTCGGGGTGGAKTCTTATGAGAGTGGAGCAGAGGGGTAGAACCACCTCCCTTGCCCAAAGCTCCACCAAAATCAACCCAACTAGAAAGCCAAAAGTCAGAGCTTTGTCAGGAGGGTGATGATCAGGGTGGTTTGATGACCCTGAAGGTTTCAAACTTTTCTGCTGGATGCAGCAGCTCACTCTGCAAACAAATCCCTGCTCTGACCAGCATTTAGGGGCTGTTTGTTTTGTTGCTCTTTTTCAGGATTGAAGTGTTAAAGGAATCAGCCACCTTAGGCACCATTAATTAAAAAAAATCTTCTGCAAGTTGCTGAACTCTTTTAACAGTGGATTATTATTTTTATATTTAAATGAACTTTTCCCTCGGCTGTATCAATAATCAAAAGCCAGACTTGGGGAACTGTGCTGGCTTTTGGTAACAACACTTTGAGAACTGATCTTGTCCTGTACAATAATTCAGTGGACTGGGCTGTCTTTCAAGACTGCGCAACACTGTTTTTCAAAAGTCCAAGAAAAAAAAGTCATCTTTTAAATAACCAACTGTTTTAAAGGCAGAAGGGGGTGGTGGTTGGCTGGATGCAGGGCATGGACCAAATTTGCCAAACATTCAAGTCAGCAAAAGGACTTCGAGTGGTTTGCATAAGTTTTTACAAAAAGTAAACAAACTTTGCTTGTAAGAAAAGAGCCAGCTCCTTTCTGTCCTCATGTAACCACATCCTGAAACACAGATGCTAAAAAACTGTTTATAAATTGTAGTGTTCCAAGGATATGCAAGCAAAGGAGTGAATTATTAAATGGAAYTCAGGAATGTACATTGATACAGGTGTTGTTAATGGCAAAACTTACAACTCGTCTAAGGAATTTGTTTTTGCTGTTATGAGCTGATAGAGGATGGGCTGTGGTACAGAGTGGATAAGGAAAAGATTTATTTAAACCACTGAAAAGAATTGTCCAGGTGGCTGCTCCAAATCTGGAACTGTCCAAGGCAAGATTGGAGGAACTTGGAGCAATCTGGGATAGTGGAATGTGTTTCTGCCCATGGCAAGGGGTTGAACAAAATGAACTTTAAGCTCCCTTCAAACCCAAACTATTCTGTGATTCTATAAAAGTAATGAAAAAACAAAAGAGATTTAATGTGCACTTAAGCCAGGATTTACTGCAGTAGTTTTGTCCCCATCCTGAGACAAATGTCTCAATTCTTGAGCTTGTCTTAATTCTTCAGATTCATATATAGTTTTATTATTATTATTTACTATCATTAATTAAAGCAATCAATATGTATTATTTCAGGAATTCCCAAAATAGTTATTTTCTGGTGGAAACATTTAAGTTTTCTATCCTACAAATTCCATTAATATTTTAAAATTCAATATTTTTCTGAACAGAAATGTGGAAAAAAAGTTTTTGGAAGTTCTGAAATAAGTTAATTTGCATAATTCAAGCCTCTCAATTTTTTCTTCTTTTTCTTCACAGATTTCTCAAATCAAGAAACTMATTTGAAAATATTCTTTGCCATGCTTCCCTTTAGCAAAGACAAGATTAGAAATAGATTCACCAGAAAAAAAATATCGGTACTCTGGAAAACTACTCTGCAGGCAAAGTTTTAATTTCTAACTAAAAAACAAGCATGAGCACAATAGGGGGAGAAGTTAATGACAACARGAAAGATGTTGAAGAAGCTGGAAGGATGGGAAAATAGTAAGAAAAACTTGATTGATTTGATTGAGAATCTCTCCCTGATAAGATTCCCTGAAGGAATAATAAACCCTGTCTCTGGGGCATTCACAATTAAATGGGACTAAAAAACA
>NW_026623785.1:195905-216562 GCF_030028575.1 Malurus melanocephalus | reverse complement strand
TATTCTCTGTTTACTAAATAACTTCTGAAAAGGTTTGTTCAGCTTGTTCCAGTGTCTAAAGGAGGGGTTACAAGAAGCCTGGAGAGGAACTTTTCCCAAGGGAGTGATAGGATAAGAAGGAATGGCTCCAAACTGAAGGAGGGGAGATTTAGATGAGAGATTAGGAAAAAATTCTTCCCTGTGAGGGTGGGGAGGCCCTGGCACAGGGTTCCCAGAGAAGCTGTGGCTGCCCCGGGATCCCTGGAAGTGTCCAAGGCCAGGCTGGACAGGGCTTGGAGCACCCTGGGACAGTGGAAGGTGTCCCTGCCCATGTCAGGGCGTGGAACGAGATGATCTTCATGGTCTCC
This sequence comes from Malurus melanocephalus, assembly GCF_030028575.1. Lineage (NCBI taxonomy): Eukaryota > Metazoa > Chordata > Aves > Passeriformes > Maluridae > Malurus > Malurus melanocephalus. Next base: position 216,215 of record NW_026623785.1, on the reverse strand, counting down.
CCCAACCCAAACCTTCTATGAAATCTGTTTATTCCTTAATTCAGACATCCCACTTACTCCTAGAAGTAAATGCTCTGCAGGAATAAATCCCCACTGTTCCATCAAAGACAACAGTTCCAGGTTATACTCCTGGAAAACTTGGCTTTGGATCTGCAAAGCATGAGAACTCTTGCACCCCTGCAATCCATCACCCTGCTGAATTTACTCAGTGACTTTTTTCTCATGAAACTGCTTAGAGAAAGACAGAGAGAATAAAAAAAAGAAGAAGGAAGGGGGGAAAGAAAGGAAAAAAATAGAAAAAAAAGAAGACTTCTGCTTTTCATAAAGCCTAATCTTTTTTCCCATTGGCATCCACCAGATGTTGCTTTGGATCAGAAGATAAATATTAAAACCTAAGAAGGAACAAAGCAGGCTGTTTACGAGATGGATTTTCTGATGTCTCTCAAACACTTTAAAAAGGCAGGAGGGAAGGAGTGGGGACTGGAGATGCTTTGATARGCACARGGRATGAATTCCACAASCCRGCRGAGCTCTCTAGTGGTCTCAAGGCTGAACTGTTCTAYTGGCATCMGCTGTGAATTAGGAATTGGCTCCTTTAATCCATTATTTGGCAGGGGCCAAATATGTAAAAGGTTGAATTTTGCAAAATTCTGTAAAAAGGAATTTACAAAAATTCTGTAAAAGGTGGAATAACACGTGGGGGATGTTATTCATGGGTGGACCCACTGGGATTTTGAAGGGACATGGCACTAACCTGGCAAAGAGTCCAGCAAAATGTCCCTGGGGCGGGCTGTCCCCGCAGACATAGAGGTAGGACACGGATCCTCTCTGCTGGGAGGTGCCCACTGTGACTTGGATGTCACATTCAATGAAGGTGGCTCTGTCCTCTTGGCAGCTGGCAGAAGAATGTGTCAGACCACAGAGAGCAGCCAAGGAGGCTAAAAAGACAGGAGAGGAAAAAAAAAAGTAACCCAAAGAAGCCCAAATACCACTGACATTGAACATATTTTAATTAATTGTAGAAGGTGTCCCTGCACATGGAATTCCATGAATTTAAAAGCCCCTTCCAACCCAAACCATTCCATGATTCTTTGACTCCTGGTGTGCACCCAACCCCTCTTTAGGCCCATCCTTTTTGGGGATAATTATGTCTCCACAAAACTCCTCCACCCCATTTGCTTTGTGTGAACAAAATGTAACCTCCTTTGTGCCCCAGGCATCAGGACGGTCTTTGGGACCATCAAACTGCTCTGTCCAGGAGTAGATAATAAAAGGGATTAAACAGGAGCATGGACATTTCTTCTGGGGGAGATAGACCATGGTTTACAGATCGGGGATACTGCACAAACCTTTTACCAAGGAGATGTGACAATATCTATAGTAACTTTGAAATCCAGGAGCAGATGGCATGGAAGCATTGCCACAGCTGGAAGGGCTTCCAGGAAACTGGTGGAAACTGGGATCTCCCATCTTGCTTTAAAGCTGAGTGTGACTTGAGATRTGGTCCAAGTTTGACCCCATGGATGTGGTAAAAAGGGTAATGGCAGTAGCAGTTTTGCTTTGATTTGTATTTAAGGAGCAGGTGGTGTGAATGTCTGGAAGAATTTTTTTCATGAAAAAGGTTGTCCAGCATTGGAAGGGGCTGTCCAGGGAGGTTTGGAGTCCCCATCCCTGGAGGTGTCCAAGGAAGGACTGGACGTGGCACTCAGTGCTCTGGGCTGGGTGACAAGGTGGGGATTGGTCACAGAAAGGACTTGGTTATCTTTGAGATCTTTTCCAAACTAAACAATTCAATGTGATTCCGTGAACAGAAATTAGGTTTTCTTATTGTAAATCGAGACAAAAAATGCTAAAAAATAATATTATGAAATGTAACTAAAGTTCAGATTCAGTTGAAATATTTGGGTTTGATAATTTTAAAAATGAGTCCTTTAAGCATTACACCATGACAAAAATTAAAACCATTTTTTCTCAAAGTTCTGAGTTATGGAGAATATTCCTTAGTCCTGAACTAACCAAGTAGTTGTAATTAACTCCTCAAAAGGTCTATGGACAGCATAACAGACTACACTGCAACATCCAAGAGTATTCCTCCAGTATCAGAAATCCAATTAATGGAAATTTATCAAGAAAAGGGGTTTTTTATTTGCTTTTGTAAGTTCCAGTTTGTTCAAAAGGTACCTTGTTTGCTGGGGAAGCGTCATTGTCAATGAATATCTTGTCTCCTAGGTAATTCTAAAAAATGGGGGTCGATGTAAAAATATGAAGATGCTCTATTTCCTATATTAAAATATTTARCACATTGTGCTAAAAATTATTATTTCATAAGGGGTATTTCTGAAGAGTTTATAACTGTTTAATGTTTCAGGTGTTTTTGAAATATTAAAACCCATCATTTCATCTGCTCTGAACTTCAGAGACAGAGTTTACAATTCTCTATTTTTCTTCTCTGGATTTTGAATGACAAAAAAWCGTTACCCACACACTCACAAATTTTGCAATATCCTTAATCCTTTTCCTTCCCCAAATCCAGTGGTAATTCTCTTTCTCGGCACCCAAACACAGCCAAACAAAATTCCAGCCTTGAAGACCTAATTCTAGGACAAGTTATAGGCAGAGAAGCCTAAAAGAATGGTGGCACCATGGTAATATTTTGCTTTTATTGTCCATAAATTCTGTCTAGACAGGATTTATGGACAATAAATCCTCAGGTGTCCTCAGGACAATGCAGACCTCAGGTGTCCTGCAGCTCCCACAAAAGCCTCATGTCTTTCTTGACATTCCAATATTTTTTTAAAATTCATTTTAATTGGATACTTCTATTTTTTTATATTTTTAAACAAATTTTTTAAAATAGTACAATTCATGTCTTGCTGTCTTTATACAGTAAATGCCAGTTGTGTTTCTTTCTTCCCCCCCTCAATTCAGGATATCCAGAGATCTCTCTGGTAAATCAACAACAGGTGTGATGTAAGGATTAAATACTTTAAAATATTAAAAATTAAYCTCAAGCAGCACCAAATATCTGTGTTTTGACAGATAAATGGCATCCAAGAGGGCTAAATGCTGCAAAGAACTTGCCTTTGCAACAACCTGCAGCAGAACAAACTCACTACAGGAAGGCTTTGGTTTTCTTTTGTGGCCTTGAAAAGAATATGGCTGAGTTTTCCTATGTGGAAAACCATTTGAACTCTATTTTGGGACAAATGTTGGAAATTGCTCAYAGAATCTCAGGACATGATGGTTTTCCTCAACATTTTGTTGCTGTCAAAGAACTTGCCTGGCTCATGTAGGTCACCAGAAGGTGTTTCCTGCACAGCCCTGAGAGCTCAGCTCAAGAACAGTCTGTCACTTTTTGAATAACCCCAAAAATGTGGAAACTGGGCATTCTGATGTGCTGCAGTGCCCTCATCCCACCATTATCACGTCTGTAGGAACATGAGGCCTTATATCCTGCCAAGGGCTGAAATAATTTTTCACTCAAACCAGGCAAACAAAGGTGTTCATTTATAAAACCTAAATTAAAGAACCTGGTTATAAAGGACTGCAAAGAGATCAGTGTTAACAAAATCCAACAAAACCCTACTTAATCTGTACCCCAGAATCAAACTCAGAATCTTTTTCTCTCTCTCAGGTGGAAGGAGGGAAGAATCTCATCTCCAGACCCCRCATCTCCTGTCTGTCAGATGGAGACACCACTCTTAGAGGTGATGTTCTTTTCTCATTCCTTCCTTGGGGATCTCCAAGATCCTCCTATTCCCYTCCTCCCAGAGGACTTTATATCTTTCTTCATTCAGGAGGAAGYCTTGGCCTTTCCATTCCCATTCCTCTGACCATGAAACACAAATAGCCCCATTATCTCCTACCCTAACGGCGGCAAAAAAAAAATATCAACTAAAGATTTCAACACACTTTTGGCACATCCTAAAAGGATATTCTGCTTGTTCTGGGACACAATTCTTCTCCCTGCTTAATTGGTTAGTGTTCAAACCCCAGAATGAAGCTGCTTTAGGCTTTATACTCCCTATAAAGATCAAACCTGCAATCCCATGGCTGGGATGAATGCACTCAGCTCATTACAGCTCCTCTTTTGAGATCAGACACTACGGCAGCCAAATCTCTGCGTGGTGGTAATGGCTTAGGAACTGACTACCCCCAACTCTGGCTTTGAGGGATACTCTGGCTTAATCCAGGATCCTGGGATGCTCAGCACAAGGGCTTTGTTCTGGGTCACTGTTTAATAACAACTGCTGGACATGTGATGAGGCTAAAACCTGCAGGAGGCTCCAAGGGCAGCTGRGGATTGATTGAAGAAGTGCCCGAGGAGTGTCAGTGCCAAAAATCACATCCCAGTTACCCACTGCTCACAAAACGCAGTTTTGGACTGGGGAGCACCAATGTGTGCTCAGCAGGGAGGACAAAGATTTGAAAAAAATAAAGAAATTCATAAAAAAAGGAGAGGAAAAAGAGACCTGTTAAGGTCATTGAGTCCCACCTCTGCCTGTGAAGAATTGCTCCCTGAGAAGAGAGACACTCATTTCACACAGMCAGGTTTCAGGAGTCCAAAGAGGTGCTTTTCAAGCATCCATTCCCTGCCTGATAGATATCACTGTCAAACATTCCTGCCCTGCCATCAATATGCTTTTTTCCCTCTTCTTTCTTAATTTCATTTTTGGATTTGAAAGATAGAAAGGACCATTTGGATGCTTTGGTTTGGTCTCCACAATRAACATCAGAGGCACTGGCTTGTCCTGAGGTCTCAATTGCCACAACACCACAACAAGCCCTCTTCATATCTCCTGCATTTGCTCGTACAAATTCTCAGATTTCCCTGCTTTTAGTCTTTACTGATCCTGGCTCAGTGCATCACCTTGCTACAACCAAAACTCATTCCTCTCTCTCCTCTTGACCATTCAAAAAGTTCCATCACACCACATCTCTCATCYTTTTGAGCCAGCCTTATTTCCAGCCTCTAATCTAAACCCTCTGCCTTAAACATCCACTTTTGCCAGTGGAGTCTGGTTAATGGTAGCTGGCAAGCCAGCACTTGCCAAGGAAAATCCCAACAGCTGTTAATTCAAAACCCCTAAAGCCAGACCTGTTACTCCAAGCATGCTCATGCAACCAGGCAAACAGGCTCAGCATTTACTCTGATGGATCTTCTTAGCAGATCACCTCCTTTTAAAGGTGCCTTCCTTACCCTCACCCAAATGTCAAACAAAATCTCAGGGACAGGTTTACTACCTGTATAGTAATATAATTACCAAATTATATATGGTGCTTACTCCAGTATCACCAATGATTATTCCTCTGATTATTCCTGAGAGGAATAACCAGTTATTTTCTCACTTGCCTCAAGCTTCCTTCCCATCTTTCACAGGAGCACAACTGATCCCACAGATGTTGGCCACATTTTCTGTGAATTTAACCCGAGCTGAAACAAATTCACAGCTGCATTTGCACTCACCAAACATGCAACAGCATGAGAAACAAAGCAAGAACAAGAAAAGGGGAGAGTTTTCATGATCAGAGAATCATTTTGGTTGGAAAAGCCCTCKAAGACTCAGCCCAACCATTCCCCCAGCACTGCCATGTTCACCACTAAATYRTGTCCCCAGGTGCCACAYCTACATGGCTTTTGAATGCTTCCAGGCATGGTGATCAAGCCATTTATCTCTTTACTTTTAAAGACTCACGGGCTTATTTGGGCTTTCTTCATTTGGTTTTGTTTTTCCTTGGAGGGAGTGTGGTTTTGAGAAATTTCATTTAATTTTGTTAATTTTTTTTTTAAGCTTTAGGGCTGAAAATCAAATTTTAGCTCTGTTCTGAATCGATCTTTCTGCATTTTGCAAAAGACAACAGTCTCCATGAAGGAGTCTGGTCCTGCACTCCCATTCCTTGTGCTCTGGATCAAGCACATCTCAGGACGTGCCAGTGATCAAACCAAAACTTCACTGTGACCCCTCTCCACAGCAATTCCTAAGGCAAATCCCAAGGGGGAGGCTTATGGATGGATCCTGCTGAGCCTGGCAGCTCCTCACCTCTTAGAAAACTGCCTGCTCAAAGGGAGAGAAGTCACATTTGCTACCTGCAGAGCCTTGCCCGATGGATCACATGAGAGAGCTACATGGACATCTCTAATCTCGAGCAGGCCAGACACAACATGACCCAGCACTGAGAGCAAGGGGCAGCCAGTGCCACCTGACATCCCACAGTGCCAGAGGGGAGTGGGTTCTGCTTCACAGCCCTCAGTAACAGAAGAAATGCAGCTTAAACTCTTCACTTTTCACGACCCRGTTTGGCGAGCGAAGCTGAGAAAGGTCAGACAAATGTCCAGCTTGAAAACAGCACCGAGGGGCCATGGGGAACCACAGACCTCTCCCTGCCMGTCCTTCACAGCTCATGTTCCTGTATCCCTGCAGTCTCTTTGCCCCCTCTCCCATATGGATGAGAAGGTGCAAGAAAGGTCTGAGCACTGGATGTGCCAGCTCCGAGTGGCAAAATTCCCCAGGCAAAGAGCACGATGTAAACCACGAGGTGAGACTGACTAACTGCACTTAAACCATCCATTCATGCCCTAAACGTGGTGGGAACGTTTATATTTTTACATTTAAGGATTAAATCCTTAAATATATTTTAAAAAATATCTTAAAATATTAAGCATTAAGTGGAACAGTGYCTGGAAAGCATCTTGCTCTATATACAGATTCACCCATGCCAGATGTAGATGCACAGGCTGAACACAACTGTCTCAGGAAGCACAAACAGCCTGACAAACATAGGTATGAGCAGCCTGCAAAAATGATTTTTATCTTTTTAAGACAAGGAGAAAAAAAAAAAANAAAAAGAAAAAGAAATATATATTTGCTTGTAAATGTTTAATTAACAAATATTTTGCAACTCGACTGGTGAGACTGGCACGGCTGCAAAACCCAGGGCAGGTAATAGAGGGGTTGTCTTGCAACTGTGCCTTTGGTTAGTGAGGCGATGTTTTCTTTGCATTTCCTYCCCAGACGCAGGAGCAGCGATCAGCATTCATTTGCTGACATCTAGTGATGGGAACAAGAATCATGGTCCTGTCTGTAAGATTGCTTCTCCCAAGCTCCTTCTGCCATCAGCCACTCAGTGAGTTTCGAACGCAGTTTGGATGAATTTAATTAAATKTTAGTATGCTGTTCTCCCTGCAAGAACCAGGGTGACCCGTTTTGTCCTTTGATTTTTTTTTTTTCCAGCGCTCCATCACCATGTTATTTTTAAAATAACAAGCAGTTTTGTGGACTGTGCCTGTGTCTTGTTTAAAACAAAGAAAACCAAGCCATTTATGATCCCCTCATGTCTCTTTTTGAGTGCTTGTGGTTGGGTTTTAAAGCCCTTCTTTTTTTTCCCATCCAATTTTCTCAGTATTCCTCATTGCAGTGGGGTTGGAACAAGGGGACCTTTCAGGTTCCTTCCAACAAAAATCATTCGGGAATTCTACTAAAAGAACCATTCAAAATGACAGGAATTTAGAATTTAACTATTCAAAATTTAGAATTTTGGAATAAGTGAGGATGAAGAGAACACCTGGATGCCTCCTGTCCCAACCCTTGCTCAAAAGAATGTTAAAATTTCACATTGGAGTGGTTTCTGGGCACATAATTTATTCAACTGCTGTTTTGGAGAATGGATATTCCACATACCTATGAACAAACCCATGGAAATTTTCCCTGGTGGACACTCTCATTCGCCACTTTTGTTTCACATCCACAAAGTATAAGAAGTCATGGATCTTTGGATCACCTGGATTTTGGATGTCTGGACATCAAAACAGCAAATATTTCTGCAGAGCTCCAGATATTCTCCTACTTCAGAGCTATGAAGGGCTGATGTGTTAAGTTTCCAAGTATTGGAATCACTGAAAAAAAGATTTCCAAGACTGCAGAGTCCAACCTTTGACCAATCCCCAYCTTGTCACCCAGACCASAGCACTGARTGCCACATCCAKTMRTTCCTTGGGTATCTCCAGRGTTGGGGACTCCACCAAGGAGTCAGAAACCAAGGTGGGTGGGTGCTCCATGTTTAGCGTTTGGGCAATGGCACACAGTTCAAGTGAGATTTAAAAGTCTTAATTCCTGCCTTCTGGTGATCTGAGGTACCTAATTCTGTGCTTCCTTTCCAAAGGAAGAGACATCTTATCCAAGGAAATGCTCATTTTGAAGAGTTTCTCCAAAATTCAGGCAGGGTTATTTCCCTGTTTGAGAAATGTGGAGAATATCATTCCATGCTGCTTTCCTTCATTTAAGGAAGAAGTTCTGGTGATGATGAATCAAGGAAATCAAACCCTCATCTCCAGCTCCCCAAAGGTATGAACTGGCCGTGGTAACATCATTTGATCACCCTTCCAGTCATTCAACCTTTTTCTTCTACATATTGACCCCACTGAGGCCATCCCACCATGCAGCCAAAACACAAAATGTGTGTGGCCACAGAATCAAAGAATTGTTAAGGCTGGAAAAGACCTTCAAGGTCATCATATCCAACCATCATCTCACCAGTGCCRCATTCACCCCTAAACCATGTCCTCAAGTGCCACMTACACRTATTTTTTTAACTCWTMCAGRGATGATGACTCCAACACTTCCTTGGGCGTGCTCTTCCAATGCTTGAAAATATTTTCTGGGAAGATATTTTTCTAATACCTAAAATAAACCCTCCCTGGTGCAACTTGAGGCTGYTTTCYCAGAAGAAAAKGTGTTTAAGGGAGTTTAAATCATTAGGATGATCATGATGGCCAAGAGGTGTTTGGGTACCTAACCCTTCAGTCCACATTCACATTTTATGTGGGGCAGCTTTTCCAAGGAATAACTGCCACGAGGAAACATTGAGGTCGTGCACACATGGCCACAGGCACAGGTTGGACCAAGTCCAGCATCCATGGCCGCTGACACAAAAACTCACCTTGATGCCTTCTCTCTTTAACTGAGTTCAAAAACCAGAAGTCACAGAATCRTGGAATCATTACGGTTGAAAARTACATCCAAGATCATAAAGTCCAAAATTTATCARCGCTGTGTTGGCTCCTCCCCTCTCTCCATGGCTGCCCTTTATTCCCCTGGGATGGCATACATTAGGGCTATCTATTTGGGGTCAAGATTTTAGGGGATATTTCTGACACAATGCCAGAGTTTGTGTTTTCACTGACCGTGTAGGSGTGGGGCGAGGCAGCCCAGCTCAGTCACTGTCATGGTGTCCAAGAGTTCACAGCTGGCGCCACAGACTGTGACCAAAGTCTTCCCTGGGGAAAACCCAGTGCCACGCAGGTAAACTGGTCCTCCACCCAAGCCACCTTGGAAAAGGAYAGAAAATGGGATTTAAGACAGAGCCTGACAGCCAGCCATTGACAAAAGTTTTTTTTAATTAATTATTTTTGCTTTCATTACGAAGAAACCCTGTTACTGCAATGCCTTACATAAAATCCCGTGGAGGAACTGCAGCAGCCCTCACAACTTACCCCAGTTGTGATGTGCAGCTGTCACTGCCAGATGAGAAGTGAATGTCAGGTTGGAGGAAGCCCATCCTCTGGGAATATCCAGGCCCAGCACAGGGTACTTGCCCACAGGGAGCAGAGGAGCTGAGCACTGCAGCATGGAGCGAGTGATGGTGGTGTTGTTACAAAGAAGATCTCCAATRAACACGTGGATTGTGTCCATCTCTGTGACCTGTGACACTGTCAAAGTTAAAAGGAGACCACTGGCATCAAGAGAAAGGAAAGAAGGTGTAAATTCCTCACTGTAAGTTATTTTCCCAAGRTAATAGGAGTGTCCATCTACTTTCAGACTCAGAGCCCTCGTGCCGTTCCCCGGAGGCACCGTGCACTGGATAAGCACACAGGTGACATTGAGAATGTGGCAGGGGCGATGGTCTATGAGGACAGAAGTCATCCTCTTTCCCTTCAGAGCCRTCCCTGCCAAGCTGAGCAGGCCTCCCCCGTTGGTGCTGAAATTCCGTGGGTAAAACTGGTACACCCAGGGCAGGACGGTGAGAAGGCCAGCTGTCCCTCTGAAACAAGCAAGGCCGCTTTTCCTGTTGGATATGGAGATGTTGTGCTCCCCGGGGGCCAAGCAGGCTGTCTGGCACTCGATAACAGTCTCGTTCCAGAATGTCACCTTGCACACAGCGTGGCTGTCTATGTGTACCACCATGTCACCCTGCCACGCCAGCCTCTGTCCCCTGATTGTCACGTAGGTGAATGTCCCGTTGGTCCTCCATGTCACCAGGTGCACCAGGGGCGTCCAGTGCTCCTCAAGGTGCAGYGTGCAGTCCCCAAGGCACACGCTGGGGACCCCATTGACAACTAGGGTGACATTGAGAGCCCGAGATGCCTCAGCYGGCCACTGACCATGCAAAGGGTGGGGCCCTGCAAGGACAACACAGCTGATGGTGTCATTGTCASACTTCTGGATCTCACAGGAGTAATTCCTCCCCAGGCTGACCTGTACCAAATTCCTCCTGGATTTCAAAGCAATGCCTAAAATAGTGAGCAACATCCCACCGCAGATTGATCCTTGTGATGGGAATATGGAGGTTATCTGGGGAGTTATTGTGAGGRCCTGCTGCTTTGCTGTCACCTGAGCATATCCCAGCTGCCTCTGGATGACCTGGATGGGGAAAGTCCCAGCTTCCAGGCTGTTCAGTGGCAAAGAGCACTGATAAGACATTGCAGAGTGGTTGCCACGTTGAAACTCGAGTTGACATTCGYTGTGATCAAGCTTAGCCACAGATCCAGTGATGTTTACCCCCTGGATGCTCAAGACCAGGTTTCCATCTGTGATTTCCGTTTCAACAGCAGTAACGAGGGGAGTCAAAGCTCTTTTATAGTTAAAAGTGATGGTTCTATTGGCAAAGAGAGAGTGTTTGAGTGACCCACTGCTGATGGCTACGTTTACTCTGACAGAGATGTCAAGTGAATCTTCATCAGACAAATTAGCAGCTGGTGGGGTCAGGCACCAAACTGTCTCTTCTTCCAGGTGAGTGACTGTGCAGGTTTSATTGTCCATTGAGACAGAAACCAGGGCAGGATTTCGGCTAAAGCCCACCCCAGAGATTGTGAGCAGTGTTCCACCTAGGGGCAAAACAAGATAAGGCTTGAAAAGTATTACATGCAGGAAAGGAATTCATTACTATCTCTGAACAATCTGAAATCATGATCTTTAGGTTCCCTCCCAACCCAAACCACTCTGTGATRAAACTGATAATTATGACAGGCTGAAGGGAAGAAGAAATCAAGTAAATCAAGTCCTTTTTTGTTTGAAGATATCTAGAGACAATAGCTGACATACATCAGGATAATCCTACATGGACAAGAGACTAAATGAACAGGCAGAAACCTTTGCAGCAGTAGAAAGCCACTACAGAACAGGAGAAAACTGCTGTGAAAGGACCCCTGAGAGTAAACAGAGGGTGAATTCTGCATGGAATGGGATTGTCCATAAAGGAGGTAGGTGGGTGAGTAGGTGGGGAGGTGGTTTATGGTGCTGGCTACAGAGAAGCAGAATTTGATAGTGAATATTTTCAGGCTCAGAGTCAGGGTGTCAGATTTGACAGAACCACAGAATGGTTTGGGTTGGAAGGGACCTCTAAGAACATCTCATCCCAACCCTTGCTGTGGGCAGGGACACCTCCCATGATCCCAGGGTGATCCAAGCCCCATCCAGCCTGACCTTGGACACTTCCAGGGGCAAGCAGAGCTTCTCTGGACAAAACATGTGTCAGGGCCTCACCCCCCTCACAGGGAAGAGCCCACCCAAATCYTCTCTCCATCCTGCTTTTATTTGTAGTACTGGTACTTCCAGGGTCCTGCCTCTCTTCAATCTCTTTACCCATTAAGCCCATCCCCCTCCTTTTTCCATGACCTGGCTGAAAAATAAATTGGTTTATGATGGGKTTTTTTTCAARTGAGCCCAAATCCTTAACCCTGATKCATGCACGAGTGTTAGAGACTACAAAAGACTACAGGTAAGTGGGGAGGGACTGCTGCTTTTTGYAGCAAAGAGATTTTAATTCAGTTTAAGCTGTTCGTAAAACCACAACTAAGGGGTTAATCAGTTCTTATTTAATTTTCAATTTACCCTGAAATACAAAAAGGGGGGAAAAACTTTTATTATTTTTTGTAGTGTGGCTTTATCTTCAAAACTGATAGGATTTGCTCTMCAAGCTCTATCCACTCTCTCATCTTTCAAGGCTTGAGCACTTCACAAACTATTGAACTAATCATGTACCACAAAGCCTCTGAATTTTTGTGTCTTCAAATGTGTTGTGAGCCTGGGAGAGCTTTCTGTGGAGGACCTGAGGTTGTAGCACAATTTCTCTGTCTTCTATAAAAGCATTTCTAAGGGCTCATGTAAAATTCACTACAGGGATTCCACTCTCCCCCACCACCAGCCAAATGACAAAATAAATCAACCACCCCAAATCTGTTTTTTAAGGTTTAAAGTAAAAGTTTTCTTTCTAATTCACTGATGTCCTGCTCAGAAACACACTTAAATTATTTCCAATGTCTAAAAGCTTAGAACAGGATTAATAAATATTTCCCTTTTGATTAAAATTAACATTGAAAAAGGGTTTTTTTTTTTCATTTTGTCTTTTCAACATAACAAAAATGAACATCCCTTTTGGGATCGCTTGAAATTATTGTTTGCTTCAAACCACAATTGTACTCTGCCTTCCACCTAACTTTCACATGGAAAACCTTGAAAGATGGGGGCAAAGAGACTGAAGGAAGCAGCACAGATGAGCCAGGTGTGGGCGTGCTTTGTTTCCCCGATGGAAATGTGCAAGGATATGTGAGCAAACACTTGGGGAAATCGAAATCAAGGCACAGGGAGCCCTGAGCCAGCCAACCAGGGGGAGGGATGTTCACTGCAATCCCACATTTCCAGACTGCTGCTGTCTGCCTGCTGATGGCTGCACGATAAAGGGTCACAGATTCGAATTATCCTCATTTAAATGCATGCAAAACAGGATGCACTTTCCATTCCTGCAGGAAAACTGTGCCCTTGATCCCTTTAACCTCTGTAAGTGGCTGCAGATTTTACCCAGAACAGATTTTACCCTCTGTTTACCCAGAACAGAGCCACAGCACGGCTGGACGCCGAAGATCTCAGAGAGGTACTGGATTACTGGCTCAACCCTGCAAAACACAAGCAACATGGAAAGGATTTGGGGCACTTAGGGGTGTTCTTTTATTTTGCCTCCCTGCTGCAGTACTTTTCTTTCTTAGAACTCCTGGAAAGCCAAGCACCCACCRGGCACAACCCCCTTTGTTAAATGTCACAGTGACAAGACCCACACCCCAGACTTTTCCATGTGATTTAGAATCCCAGAATGGTTTKAGTTGRWAGGGACCTTAAGGATAATCTYGTTCCAGCCCCCTAGCCATGGCAGGGACACATTTGAGCTACATCCATCACAAATACTTTCTTGTCAGTTGACAACTCTGGGGCCAAATTGAGTCCAACTGAATTGCCCATCAAAGGAAGCAAGAAAAAGGATTTTTTCGCAAGCAGAACCCACTGTAGCTATGCCCAGTGAAAGTACATTGAAGAGGCATCCCAGCTGCCTCCTCTCCTCACACCCTCCCACCAGAGAGTGGAGTAAMTGGAACAAGAGGAAACCCAGACATGAGCTCCTAAAGCCCACCCAGGTAAAGGTGTAGCTGTTTCTGTCCCATCTGTATCTATTTTTCTTCATCACCCTCCTTTCAAAAACATCCCCTTTCCTAAAAACACGTTAGAGAAGGGACCTTCCCAATCCTGCAATCCAGCCCACCAGAGATCAGAGTGGTCTCRTGGGATGACCCATCTCCTTCCAGTCTATCCCTGGAGATGGAGTGATGGTGCTGCTAACAGACTCCAGCTGGGATGAATCCCTGTGTGCCATCCCACCAACCACAAATTTTCTCCTTCTGATGTTCATTAGTGCTACAAGCAGATTAGATTGGGTTGTGAGCAATAAAAACACCTAGTTTCTCCCCAATGCCATAATTTCAGGATCACTCCTGGCAGCTGMTGTGGCTGAGGAACAAAACTGTGCTGCTTGTGAGTGTATTTCTATATCCCAATTTTAGGTCAGCTTTCCCCCGTATTTTAATTCATTTCTATTACATTTATCYAGGCATGAACTTGAAGTGTCACCTTAGGAGATGGAAATAGCATCATTTAAAAATTCTCCAAACAAAGCATTTTTGTATTGTTCAAACTAGCTTTTGTTTTTCTGATGAAAAGTGCTTCTTTTCTTCTGCTGTTTTCCTACAGCAGGATTTATCTGCATTTGACCTGAATCTGYGAATGCCTTTGATTGCCTGAATATGCATTTTTCATCAAATCAACTGTTTTTTTCCTAAAATGTTTCTCTCCTGCCTCCTACTGATCCAAGGGGAGTTAATTGACTAACATTAGCAGTTTGCTGACTTGGGCTCCACGGATCAATAAATGCCTTGATAATTATTCATAATTTCATACCACGCTGCAGAAAATTCACCGTTAGGTACGAAATCTGTGAAAAAAAACCTCTTACTTTCCTTTCCAGATTAACCCTAAAACACCAAATAGGATGGAGAAYGAAACCCATAATGAAAACACACACCTGTTTGAAGCGACAGCAATGCCATTGATGAGGACAGAAAGGTTGTACCACCCTGCAGGGAGGGCTGGAAGTGTCACATTAACACCACGGTCTGTCTGYGCCTGGATCTGCAGCCACGAGTCCCCGATTTGGACCTTGACATCTGAGCCCTGGTAGCTGGCAAACTGGGAWATTCCAATGTGAAGTTCCTCACCTSCTGYAGAGAAAGGAARGGAACYTTTTCAKTGTTTGTGGCCATGGGTATTTKATCACATGTGACCATTGCCCGAGGAAGATCAGACCCCTATCATGCCAGAATAGATCTAGCCACGTCCATCAGCCCAAACCCAAAGTGTTGGAGGTTGCAGTCGTTCTCTATCCTACTCAGACCCTCCAGGATAAAGTCACCAGCTATTAGGATTGTCTCAAGACATCATCACAGAGAATTTGGTTGTGACCACTCTCAGGATAAAGGTATACGATCCTCTTACCATAAATGTCTCTCCTATAATATCTGAACCTGATAAAAGCCAGATCCAGTCTTTTAAAAAGCTTTTTAAAAGGTCTGGAGCTGAGGAGTTCTCAGATCTTTTCTAAGTCCCTGATTAATGATCTAGAGCTTGGTTTTTAGCATTATGGAGCTATCTAGTACTAACCAGAGTCTTCTCCAGTAAAATGAAAATTTCCTTGGGTACTTAAAGTTGGATGTGCTTTTCATGGTTTAACCCCAGCTGGCATCTCAGCCCCACACTCCCTGCCCTGCAGTGGGGTGGGGAAGAGAAYTGGGAGAGTAAAAGGGAGGAAACTCATGGGTGGAGACAGAGACAGTTAAATGAGTAAAGCAAAAGTTGTGTGTGCAAAGCAAACCAAGACATCATTCTCCACTTCCAATGGTGTTCAGCCATCCCAGAGGGGCTCCATCACATGGAATGGTGGCTCGGGAAGACAAAATGCCATCACTCTGAATGGTTCCTTCTACCTCCTTCCTCCCACAGCTTTATATACTTTTCTGAAATATCYCTTGGGTCACTCGGGGTCAGCTGTCCCAGCTGTGWYCCCTTCCCAAATCCTTGTGCACCCCCAGCCTGCTCACTGGTGGGTTGAGGAACACAAGAGCCCTGGACTCTCTGCAAACCCTGCTCAKCAACAACAAAACCTCCCYGTGTCAATCAACACCACTTTCAGCACCCCAAAACCCAGCCCCACACGAGTCACTGTGAAGAAAATTAGCTCTGTTCCAGGCAAAACCAGCTCTGCTCCTGAGCATCTTATTTTCAGTAATCACAACTCTATCTCCTATTTAAGCTGTTGTGCGTCAAAGTGGGTTCAAATGGTAGAGGACACTTTCCTTTATTTGTGCAATGTGGAGTAATGGGAAAGGACAAAAACAAGAGACAGGGGATTATCATAACCTAAATTCCTCCTGAAATAGCTGAGTAATAGGAAATTCCTCCTGAAATACAGAATAATAGGAAAAATTAGGATGGCATCCATCAGCCCAAATAAAGGCATTTTTATTGATAGCTCTATCTGTGGTCAGTGAAGAGATAAAGACACTTTATGGCACAATTCTTCTTCCTGTAAGGCACACAAAAAAGCTGTGGCAAATCCCATCACAGAACCATCCATTTCTCTTCCATGACCATGCAAAACATCCAAACAATGAGCACAGAGATGTGTTTAGGAGGTGAATCTCATCCTCCTGTCTCCCTTGAAAGATGAAGGAGGGAGGAAGAAGCTGCCAAGACGCAGGAGAGCCTGGTACTAAACTCCCCTCAACTTCCTGCTCCTCTTGGAGCTGGTACTTTTCAATTCTGTATTCACAAAGACTCAAATAAAGTTTGAAAGCCTGAGAAGTTGAATATGCTAATAACRTGAACTCTTTGGACTCTTGGTCAATTGTCAGCTTAATCCCAGMTGCCTGGAAGGCATCGGTGTAATTTATTTATTCTTTTTATTATATAGAGGGAAAATTATATTAAAAGACTAARCCATGGAGGTTCTGAATAGGAGATTGAACTCAGCCCCACCACAGCTCATGAGACACTGTAACATTAAGGAATTCCTTGCACCTGGGCTGCCCGCGGCTACAAAAACCTCCCCTTGGTGCTGTGCTATCTGAATAATATTCAGATGATAAAGGACATTTTCTCTTATTTATGCATTCTGGAGTAATAGAGAATGACAAGGGCATTTGGGAAAATGAATAGAAATGCTGRGAGTGCACGGAGAATTTCAGTACTGACAGTCACCTGTGCATCCCCACCAAGTCCAACCAAACTTGGGAGCTGGGGGGAGCTTTAAGATGTTCACTGAAGAGGTTGCAAAATAGAGAGAAAAGTCAGATTATTACATTCTTGGAGGAACTGAAATGGGCTAGGTAAAAAAAAAACAAAACAGGAAGGTTTCTGTCTTCCTCCCATCTTTCTTCCTCTTTCTCTCAAATACCAAGAAACCGGTGTCTGCCATACAGAAATGTTCTAAAACTTCCTAAAAGACTTGTTTATAAGTGGACATCCTTCACCATTAATACTGTCTTATTCCCTACACCCAACTAAAATCCTAGGGGAAAAAATGAGGGAAATCAGGAAAAACAAACAAACAACTCCAAATAGAAACTTTCAAAAGACAGGAATACCAAATACTCCACGTTATCTAATTAGATTTTGTCCCCATGAATTCTGTGAAGTCTATGTTCGTGTTCTAAAGTAACACATCACAAGGTCACACTGGAAGGAAGAGTTTGGCTTGGAAATGGGAACCAGGTAAAAGAAGTGTTGCCGATTCCCTGCTTTTAGCAATCTAAAATGCACACGATGCTCTTTCTGCTCAACACTTGGGGGTCCTGGAGAAGGATATTCTGTGCACATTGTCCATACTGACCTAGGGCAAACAACCCAAAATCTCATGTATGCTGGAGGAAAAAACTATCAAAAAATGACCAGGACTGGTAATTTAAAAGAAATTTTAAAAGAAAACAAGTATCAGACCAAACTTTATAGATCTAAATTCCCTCTGCCCTAGCACTGTCAGCAATAACAACCCTTCTTCAGAAGATGTCCAACACACATCTGCAGTCCTTTCACCTGCAATGCCACTTCTGTTCCTGCTCAGGGAGACAACAGCAGGGTTTAAGGAAGGATCATAATGGAACAAGTTGGTTACTGTTGTTGATTGGTATCCAGAAATCAGAGTCACGGGGACAGCAGCATCTTCCGTCCCCTAAGCAGAGAGAGAAAAATATGTCAGCCATAAGAATAAACCAATTAAAAAAAAAAGTTATTTCCTGTATTTCTGCATCTCCCATGCTAAAGACAGCCACGTGGCACTGATGGCACTTGCACATACACCAGACTCTGCTTAAATGTGTATGTTTATGTTGGCTTTAAAGGAGCTTCTGTGGAGATTTAGAAACCTTAAAACAAGCCCAGACTACGCAGATTTGGATTTGCTATATTCATGCTAGTAAATTAAACTAGCATGAAAACCAGCAAAGAAAAGGAGAAGCAAGGCCCAAGCACTAGAACTTGCCATTGCTGGATTGGTTTTATGGGTTTTTCTAAGTGTTTGGGTTTCCTGTGAATTGAAGTGATTGTTAACCTTAGTGTACTATATGACTGTCTCATTAGGGGAAAAAAAGGGTATTAAGGAAGTAGAATAATTTTATTCACATGAACCAATAATAAAATTCCAGAGTACACAGTTTTTKATTTGCAACATCCTTACTAAATTAAGAAGCTTGCATTTTCCACTGTTTTTCATAAATCACGTATTAATCTATTTTTAATTAAACTGATCTAATCTCTAGAGTCCACAGTAAATTGTTCCACAGCCACGACCTGGCTGAAGGGCTGCTCTTTGCCCTTCCCCTAGAGTAGCTCAGGCCAGGAAAACATTGGGAGGCACATTGGCTGCTGACTACTCCCCAAAAAAAATGTGGTTTCTTACCCGAGAAGGAACTTTGCATTCAATTCTTGTTGAATTTCTGCCCTCCTCCAAAATTGGGCAAGGTTGGGATCCAAACAGCACTTCATTTACCCCTTCAAGATTGGTCCCCATGAGAGTCACTCTAAGTCCTCCTATAAAACACCAATTATTCCATGACATTTAATATGTAAGATATCTTAATATGCAAAGGATTCTTTGTCATAGATGACTACAAAAGGCACTGGAGTTTCTCAGCTGATCTGATCATGATCTGTTCCACCTTGCTGTGCCGGGCTTCCYCTCTTGCACCAAAGATCCTTCTAGCCTATTGTTTGAATTCTCCTTGATACAGGGTTTGTTTCTTGGTTTATTTTTTAATGACATATTTATTTAAACCAGCAAGCCCTGGCCTGTGATCTCCCCCTTAGCCAGATCCCCAGCCCGAGAAYGAAARAAGGAAGGAAGGAAGAAGCACTAAGAATGGAAAATGAGCTTAACGCAGCAGGTGCTCTCGCAGTTCAAACAGCTGCCAAGCTCCCTGCTGTCAGAAAAGCCTGTAGCATGTGTCTAGGAAACTTGGGATAGAAAGGGGACTTGGCAGGGCTCGAGATGTGGATTTGTGAGGGAAGTCACGGAGGGGTTCGTTCCGTGGAGCACAGAGAGAGCTCAGCTCTGTCCATGCCAGACTGAGCSCCTTCAGTCCCAGGCAGGATCATGCCCGACACAAGCCAGACTTGTGCTTGATCTTTCTTCAGCATCCAACTCCAAGGCAAAGAGTCAAGGTGCCCCTGTGCTTTTCCAAGCGAGTAGAAGACTCGGGGTTATTTCAAAGAGAAACAGGAAAGAGAACGGGAGTGGCAATCAATGGTATTTATAAGCCGGAGTTTGTGCTTTGATGAGATTCAGAGAAACTTTAAAATAAATTTAAAAGAAAAGAAATGTTACTTGAAAYTTAGAATTTTAGTTCTCAGCACTGTGGAGTTTTAGGACTGTGGCTGAACAAATTGCCAACACAGGCACTTATTAATGCAGGGATTATTTGTATTTATTAGCATGGCTATGCTGTAATCAACTGAGCTTTCATCATTCATTTCACATGTGATGTAAGCAATCTTCTGAGTTAAAGTAATTATACATCAATGGCAAATTCCCCTGTACACTTTCCTAAAATTACTTTTTCCTGCTAATTCTTTAAACCACTGGAGAATTACAGAAGTTTAATCTTGATTTCCTCTGGCTGGCAGCACATCCAAGCCAGCGAGAGCAATCAGATACGTTAACAGCAAGCTCCTGCTATTCACTGGAACATGGGAGGATCTTTAGAAAGGCATTCCAAACTTCTAGGTTTAGGTCATGGGGATCTCCCAGCATGGCACCACTGACAGCAGGGATATTTTGACAAGAGGGAGCTGAAGCAGCAAAGTACAAGGTGCTGCTTTTGCCTTCCCATCCTGTAACGTTAAATTTGCAGTCAGAAAGAGCAAGAAATGAAAACTGAAGCCACTCTAATGAGAGAGTTGCCAGATGAGCTTCAGATTTAGAGTTTAGAACCCGTGAGTGCTGTGTAAAGACTGATGMTCTTAAGTTTTGATATCTACATTATATCTATATGCAATGAAATACTGCCTGTGTGTGTTTTATGAGGAGATTGAGGAGAGGTATTTGAAATGGGAGAAATTAAAAACACAGATGGAAGCTGTAATTCTTTCCAATTATAAACGTTCCAGGCACATGTAATGTAAGATAGCATTATACWTGCTTTCTTTTTAATGAGTGACAGAT
>NW_026623785.1:179500-195582 GCF_030028575.1 Malurus melanocephalus | reverse complement strand
TCCCAGGCTCATCCATGGAGAGGTTTAGTGGCCATCATTCCTTTTCTCTGGCTGCCCCAAGGTGGCCAAGCATGGCACAATCARATCTCCAAGCCAGGTTGAGGCCAGTACTGCTCTCAGTGGTCATTGTTACCATGATCTCAAAAATGCAGAGAGGGGATTTCCAGAAAAGTGACTGGGCAACATTTGCTGTCAGAATAGACCTSGTTTGTGCTGTTTCTTGTGCATTCCTTGCTCCTTGAAAACAAGGGATAATCTGAGACTTTCCTTCACTGCACAGCCAAGGTCTATCAAGACTGATTTCCACGTTTGTCTTTGGGTTGAGGAGACTCTTCCCTCTCAAAAAAAAAAACCAAAAAAAACCAAACAACCGCACACCCAAACAAAATACTTTTTTCCAGCACTCGTCTTCAGGTATGGAATTTATCAGTCTTTGTCTCCTCTTATATTTCCAGGAGAGGAGGAATAGTGGGAATGGAAGGAAATTCGGTTTAGTTTGAACTTCTCTACGTTTCTTAGCTTTGTGTCTAAACACAGGTGAGTTTTCCATTTTATCCCTCAGAATACAAATTGCTTCAATAGGACTGGGATTATCCTAAATTTAACCATTTCAGCTTTACAGAATCATGGATAATTAAGGCTGAATGAGCCCTGTAAGATCATTGAGTCCAGCCATTAACCCAGCATTGCCAGGCCCACCCCTAACCCATGTCCCTGGTACCACATCCACATCTTTTAAATCTCTCCAGGGATGGTGACTCCACTGATGCCCTGGGCAACCTGTCCCAATGAYTGACAACTATTCCAGTGAAGAAATTTTACCTAAAACCCACTTTAATTAGGCCAAATTAATTCAAATATAACAAAGATACGTGTCAAATGGATATGGGAGGATGAGCACAAAACACTAATGATTTGAAGAAATGAATATATGTTCACTTGAAAATATAATTCCCAAATAAAACTGCTTGGGAAACTGCAGTTTGCCTGCAAAAAGAGCCAAAGGAAGTCTGTCAGTGTTTAAGTGATTTTTGACTGTGATTTGGGGCACACACAATGTGTCCAGCCATACAACTTTTTCTTCATCAGGTGAAAATCTTGCTAGCAAAAATACAGAAGAACCAAAACACGTTATGAAGAGGAAGAAACAGGAAGCAGCTCCCTTGGAGGGTTCACACCTACCAAWYTCTGAAGTCGAAGGAGGYTCAACAGCTCCCAGCCTTGGMTCCACTGCCAGGAAGATCCCTTGTCCTGTGGTGCCGTTGATGGCAAAGCCATGAGGTGTCACCAGCAGTGTCACCTGGTGGATCCCGACCGGCAGCCTCGGCACATGGCAAACCAGTCCTGTTTGATTCAGAGCTGTGACGTGGCAGCTCCTGCTGCTCACCTGCACCTGCAGGGCCAACTGCTCCTCGCCAAAACCATCTCCCCTGATCACCACTGTGGCCTGGGGCCCTTCACCTGAAGGAATATGAACATCAAGGTCACTCAAATTTTGGTGCAGCAATGCCCAGAATTTCATTTCAGCCAACAGTTAAAAGTTTTTTCCAGCTTCGTCAGGACAGCCTAAAAACTACAGCGCTGGTGATCTCTCATTGTCCCACATAACACCCATTCCTGCCTGTTCCTATCAACCTATTACCTTTTTCCCTAAATTTTTATTGCAAATAGCTTGAGTCAAGAGCTGTCTTTTATTTTAGGTACCAAACCTGCCATTGTTTCTCTCCCCTTTATGCCTCTCCCATAGAATCACAGAGTAATTAAGGCTGAAAAGACCTCTGAGATCACCTCTAAACCRYGTCCCCAAATGCCACATCCACAAGCCTTCTGAACCCTTCCAGGGATGGTGATTCCACCCTGGGCAGCCTGTTCCAGAGCCTGACAACCCATTCAATGAGAATTCTTTTCCTAATATCTGTTCTAAACTCTTTTGATGAAGGTTGAGACCATTTCTTATCACCCTGTCACTGTTCTCTGGTAGCAGAGCCCGACCTGCCCTGGCTGCCCCCTCCTTTCAGGGAGTTGTGGAGAGTGAAAAGGTCCCCCCTGAACCTCCTTTTCTCCAGACTGAGCCTCCCTTCAGCTGCTCCTCATCAGTTTTGTGCTCCAGACCCTTCCCAGCTCTGCTGCCCTTCTCAGGACAYGTTTGTGCACTCAACATGTCTGGAACCAGAGCTGATCAGAAGCAACCCAGCAAAGGTGCAGTTTCCATAAAAAGTTTCCCAAAGTGATGCCTTAGGATTTTTTAGTTTCTATATTTCCATGCATCTGTATTCTTCTTTAGTATAGCACAAAAAAACACTGTTCTCCCATCTTTAGACAAAGCAATTCCTCTCTGAGCCTGAACCCAAGGACGTCTCGCTGCCTCAGAGCCCCAAAATATGGAAACAACAGAGAGTTGGGGGGGGACCAAGTTTGGGGTGGTTGACATCAACACCTGAAAATATCATTGGGGAATTGAGGTCCAATATGTTAATGAGACAGAATTTATAAAAGGTGAAAATATCATGACTCAGGGTCCATTTTGGGTGCAGGAGGAGGCTTTGTCTACACTAATGTATCAGTAGGCCTGGATTAAAGTTGTCTGTTCTCATTCTCTTAAGTTTGTCTCTCCTTTTTTTCAGCCGAGCCTGATTTTAGGCATCAAAAGGATGCACATACATGCAAAATTGCCAGCATCTGGCAGATCTTTTTCACAAAACAGAGTTTTTTGCCACTGTTCAGACATAGAGCCCTGTTACCTGATGAATACTCCACATCTCTGACTATGGGCGTCAATTCCCGGCTGAACTGGAAAGAGCAGGAGCCAGAACAGTTTGCAAGGACATCATTCACAGCCACCACCACCTGGGGACAGAGGAGAGGGTCACCTTAAAGCTGGCAAGAGAACAGAGGTGTTTTCTAGAGCCACAACAGCCTGGTAGGTGCTGGTAGCCACTGAGAGCACCCAGGGTTAGAACAGGGCACAGGCAGAGAGCTGATCACGCCCTGCTGCAATCTCACTGCCAATTTAATTGCAAATTCAAATTGCAATTTCTAGGGCTCATTCAGAGCACAGCAGAGCACTGCTTTGGATGCTGCATCAGTTTATCTCCCACCTTGCTGGGACCCACAGCTCCTCAAACTCCTGTTCTTCATCCACTGAAGATGGTTCTTGCCTTCCCCCAGTTCTTCCACTTTGCCTTGGGGATAAGTTTATTATRTTTAAAGCACCCTGTAAGACTAATTAAAATGAAACCCACAAAGTGTCTTCTCAGCATGCCACCCTCAATTTTATTTTTTGCCCTCTGTTTTTCACGCTGAAGGAAATAAGCTGGGCTGGGATCTTGATTATCTAAAAGAGATATCAAGGGATATCCCTCATGAAATCTTGATAGTTTAGAAGAATCAACTGGAAAAGGATAGGGCATAAAAGAGCCCCTCTTTATCTCTCTCCAGGTGTTAAGGATGTGCCAGGAGAGTACATCAATGCCTGCAAAAAGCAAAGCAGTCTGTCCCAAAGAAATGCAAGGAGCACAGACCTGCAAAGAACTCTTTTTTAACAGAGACACAATAATTAGAGGGACACTTTTATACTTGAGCTAGCAGCTAGCCAGAATAAAGCTCCAAAAACTACCAGAAAATGTGTTTGCTGCTGGTCTTGTTTCACTTGGGGTGTTCGAGGGTTTGTGCAGCACAGATGGAAACGATCTCGTAGGTGGCTGAGTCACTGAAAGAAGAGCAATCCTCACACCTGGGAACCAGGTTCATCAAAAAAACAGGAGGAGCTGGCCCCAGATGTTGCACAGCTGGGTTTGGAGCAGATCCAGCATCATCCTGTTGCTGCCACAGTGCCTGTGAGTCTGCTGGACACAAAACCAGCAACAGCCACGGTTCTGCAAYATCTGAGAGCAGAGGTGGAACCACATTTGTCCATCCAGCAGACTGGAATGATTCCTCCTTCAGCCAAGAAGCTCTCCTTTCTCTCTTTTCCCACTTGGGGAATTGAGATCCACAGAGGCTCAGGACTTGTCCAACTCACAGATGACCATCCCAGCCACAAACTCATTTATTTTGCCCACCAGTGTAATGGAGGGATGCAGAGCAATTCTGTCATTCCCATTTTTGGTGGCCAGCACCACAGGACCCACCAAGGGTGGGATTTCAGAGATTTTCATCCCTTGGTCACTGCTTAAAAAAAAAAAAAATTATCTTCCATCACTCATGATCAGCATTCTCCCCACCTGCAGCAACTCTTGGCAACAAGTCCTGCTCCACATATCAGGCAGCAAAACATGAGAAATTTATAGCACAGAACATCAGATTTCTGAAAGGATTTAGTGGCAGAACGAGGTACCCAAATACCTATGAGACTCCTGGATCTACACAACCCTGCTGAAGCAGTGAAAAGTGTGAGAGCACATCAACCCACCTGTGTTTGGTTATGGAGGGTAGCAAGCATGTCCCCAAATATTGGTCCAATAAACACACCCCCATCATAAACCACACGAGCAGAAACAGTTGGCTTCAGACCAGTGAGGTTTTCAGCAGAGACCTGGCAAAGATCAAAGAATTTAAGTTTCTCATCCTTTTGTGTCCTGTGAGAGCAAATCAGCCAAGGCCAAAGACTGAATGGGAATTAGCAAAGGAAATTACTGTACACTGATAAGATTGGGCAAGTCCCCAGCTGTTTTTTTCCAAGTCAGTGTCCAGACACTTTCATAGCACGAGCTGGAGTCTCTGGTCACAGTGAAGTCACTGGTGTTGAAGAAGGGAGCTGTAAAGTTATTCACATTGTCCTGCAAAAGCCTGCGGAGCTGGAGGGAGGAGATGTGCACTGAAACACCTGCAAAAKASATYGGGGAGCAGTGGATATCTCCATCCYCAGGAGGGAACATCTGCCTGCTCCTGGGAAAGGAAAGGGTTTCATTACTAGGGCAAGACTGTCATGGTTTAAACCTCTGCAACTGCCAAAAGAGTGAAATTCATTGGACCTTAAACAGCAAAAGATCATTGAATCTAGAATAGGATCATAGAATGATCTGGATTGGAAAGAACCTTTAAAGACCATCTAATCCACACAACGAACCCCAGACCAGGTTACTCAAAGCCCCACCCAACCTGACCTCAAATATTTCTAGGAATGGGGCTTCCAGCACCTCCCTGGGCAACCTGTGCTACTGTTTCACCAACCTCATCATAAAAAAATTCTTCCTCATGTCTAATGTGAAGATCATCTGCACAATTTAATAACAACCAACCTGGCCTTGAGCACATCAGCAATGGGGCAGCCAAAGCTCACCTGGCAATTGACTCCTCCCTTCCTGCTTGGGAAATCCAGGCCCTGGCTCACGTTTTCCCTTACCTGGTATCACTGTGTTGGCCAAGTGGATGTGGAAAGTTCCTCCAAGAGGTGGGGATGACTCCTGCACCCTCTGGATGGTGAGGCTGACCCTCACATCCTCCGTGGAGATGTAGAGGAGCCCGTGCTYCTCAGAGCCCTCCCGAAGCACTGCACCTCTGTGGGACAGAGAGGAGGTCACAGGAAGGAATCAGCGGTGGAGATCCCCATTCCTGACACCCCCATGTCCCCAACAGCCAAGGGACAGTGTGGGAACAACACCCTTCAAAGATTTAAGGGGAATGTGCCCAGAGCTCAAGCAAAACCAGATTTTCCCAACTTCTAACTGCAGTATGCAGGCAGTGCACACAATAGAAACAATAGAAACCTTTTAAAATTCATGATTGAAGAAATAATTTTCACACCATCAAGCACCAGAGAGCACTACCCCAATACTGGTGGCTCCTAAAGGACCAGCTCAGTGCAGCCTGGACAGCATCTGCGACAACAAAGCAAAAATATTTCCTACTTCTCCCTGTAATCTCTTCGAGTCCATGAAAATCTCAACTTTCCCGAGTTACAGTGAGATTCCATACTGTGCAATCACTAAGGTTGGAAAAGACCCCTAAGATTGAGACCAATTATTAACCCAGCCTCACTAGGTCCACTGTCAAACCATGCCCCTAAACACCACATCTGTATTGGAGTAAATMAGGTTCACCCAAGATCCGATTTCTAAAAGTTAAAATGCTTTTCTCCTTCTTCACTGAAATTCTCGTGTTTCAGAGGAAAAGCAGCCTCTCTGTGGTACAACGATGCCACCGTGTGCTCAGTGTCTGGATAACAAGTGGCCCCTGCAGGGCAGATTTCCAGAAACAAAGCCAAAAGGATCACTTCTGCACAGCTGGTACGTCAGATATTAGGGAATATTTTAGCTAATATTCCCGTTCCAACAGGAATAGGAGTTGTACTGAATTAAATCACAGTGAAGAGAAAGWGCCAGGTTTCTTTTGAAGATGTCCAAAAACAGTGTTCATCCCACCCATTTTTAAAKCTTGTGCTGATTCCTGCTTTTCTTTAATATCTTCCTCTGTGAGATAYAAAAGCTCACCCGTGCCAAGAACCGTTTATTTTTTTTTTCCCTGGTGGGAGGTACTGTGATCAATCCATTTCTTGATCCTCTTTTTATTACCTAAACAGGCAGCTCTTCCTAAACCTTCTCTCCTAGGCATTTTCCTCACCTCAATAATGATGCTCATGGCATTTTTTTCCCCTCATTTTTTTCTAAATTCAGTCCAAAAAATATGGTCATCAGTGCTGTTTGTAGCATTCCAGTGTCAGTCTTCAGGCTCCACTCCGGAGTAAAGATTTTCCCTCTTTCTTTTGATTGCACCTCTGATTACACATCTCAATCATCACAAAAATCACCCTGTATTCCCATCCCTGCCCTTACCATGGGTGGTTTGTGTCAGGATGCTAAATTTGACCCAGCTGGACATCTGACCCAACTTTTTTACCAGACTTATTTTCTGCCAGGACAAACCTTCAATGTTGCAGTCTCTGATCCAGTTGTAGCCTATGGTTCTGATCCCTCTTTCACAGTTGGGAGGAACAGAAACCTCATCTCAGCGAACAAGGACACCTAAAGTGGACTTCCAATTCCTAAAGTGTTATTTAATGACAACTGGCCAATGTSATTGGTGCCATTAAAGGTGTTTTGGAAACACCTCTGGATGATATTTATCATCAGATTTCCTTCCAGCTCTACACCCACCTTGGTGTCCCAAGCACATTTTACACCGAAGTTACCTCAGATTTCTTAAGCACCTCTCATTCTCAGCAGCTGAAATCAGCTGACAACAGCTCCAGAGAAACTGCAGGAGGTGTTACAGGGCACTGAGATGATCTGCTCACTGTCCCTACCTTGGGGAGAGAAGGGGCAGACTGGCACCACAGCCAGACACCCTCCAGGACAMGTTGTAGGTGGGAGGAGACCCCACCACAGACACTGCTTCAATTATTCTCCCGCCCAATCGTGGGGGATTGGGGTTTCTCTGAGAAACTGAAAGAAAAAACACAAACATMYATTAGAGCAAGSAGAGMARAGGTGATTGTGCCCAGGTTATTGTTATTTCATAGCTGGAAACACCTGATTTCGGGTTTGGGTTTTTTTTTTTTTGTTTATTTTTAATTATATTCCATAGAATCATCAAGATTGGAAAAGGTCTCTAAGTCCATCAAGCCCAACCATTCTCCAGTTCACCATTAACCCATGTCCCCAAGTGCTACATCCACACATTTTTTGAAACTTTCCAGGGACGCTGAGTTCACCAGAGTCTGTTCCATTTGTAGAAATACATTTCCAAATAAAATGTATTTGTAGAAATATATTTCCAAATAAACCAAGAATACTGATATTTTGGCAATTCCTTCTCAACTGCTGTCACACACACAAAAAAAAATATAAGTTCAAGAAAACAAAATTATTTTTGTGACTGTTGTGAAATCTCCCTTTGAAAAAGTTTTGTCCAGATTGATCACTAGATTTAGTGGAATATCTGGGAGGAAAAAAAACCAAAAATCCTTTACCAGTTACASCTCTGTCTGCGATGATGAGCTCATCCAGATAAAATGATCCAGATGTTTCTTCTTGCASTGCAGGGCTCTGCAAGTCTATCTGGTGCACAAATACTGGGGAATTGGCTGGGAGGTCCTGGAGAAGCACAGAGAGATTCCCACACCTCTTCCAGAGGTCAGTGCAGGTAAATGTCCAGCTGGAAGACACCAGGGTTGGGAAAATAATCAAATTTGAGGTGATTGTGATGATTCCAGATGACATTAGGTACTGTTGTTATCACTACTGGTATTTACTCATGCACAAAGCATGTGCTCAGGGGTTTGTGATCACTCATCCTGTTCTTGCTGGGTTCCCCAGAGTGAGAAATGAGGATTTAGAGCTCTGCTAATGTATCCCCCTCTGAATCACTAGGGTGAGATTTGGGAATGGCTACACCTGCTTTATTTTTTGCAAAATTCCTCAATAGCATCAGTGACCTCAGTGGAAGTCAATCCAGAATTTAATCCCCTCACTCTCTCCAAGTTCTTCAAACTCTCCTGATTTTTTTTTTTAAATCTGCCTGCCCTAAGCTTTAAATCTGCTGCCAAATGTTTTCCACCCATGAAATTTTAAGTGAGTAAAGAAAATCAAAGGCTACACTGATTTTCAAAGCGTGGAGGGAAAAAACAATCAATTCTCTCTCTTATTGAAGAAAATCTATTTGGAAAGAAACTGGGAAATGGATATCCTCAAAAATCTTCAAGTATACCCATGTTTCACTGAGGTCGGAGAGTGCATGTAGCAAGAAATATGGAAATTTACTCAAAAAAATATGGAAATACATTCCAGGGGTGCCTCTGCAGGGACAGAGCTTGCATCAGCTTACCCCAACTGACAACTTTTTCCTATATAAGAATTTTCCTCGGTTTTCCTACTGTCCTTTCTCATGATAGAAAATGTAATCTCTGATAACCAAAATTATGCTTCTAGATACCTTTTAGAGTTGGTTTCATTGAAGTCCCACAGGCAGGTGAGGTTCCTCCTCACTGACCATGAAGAAACATTGGTGTACGACACTGAGAGATGAAGGACGTTGCTCATTTGACCTTTATGTGCAAAACACACCTGGAAAAATGGGAAAAATTTCACAAATCAAGACACAGGTTATTTATATATAACGTACATGGAAGATATAATATTTTATTTCAATTCTGGTTTAACATTGGGGTTGTTTGCTCTGGAGAAGACTCCATGGAGATTTTAGAGCCCCTCCCAATGCCCAAAGGGGCTCCAAGAGACCTGGAGAGGGAATAGGAAATACAGAAAAGGGTTTGTGGCATTCAGGTGACATGGCATCAAAATGGCCCCTGTCATTTCCCTGAGGTTTTGGGTTTATTCCTCTTAAAAGAAGTAGGAGATGAACATAAAAATGAGCAATAATGGACCACCAGATGACAAAGGGTTTTTTTGTTTCCTTTTGCCAAGAAATAATCATCCCTGCATATTCCACCTTTCCCCAACACCACCCCACTTTTTCTTTACCCATAGCAAGGGTTGTATCCCCAGGAATGGATAACAGCCAGGCGTACTAAACAATATCTGCATTTCAGAGACCCAAAACCACTCACACAGCCAATAAAAGACACTCTGCTCTGTGCTAGGACACGATTCCTTGTAGATTTGAGGGAAATTCTAAGCAGACCAAGAAAATTTATGTTGCAGATTAGGCTCTGAGCATTCAGTGCCCAGTGCAAGCCACTCACATGTGTGTATTCAGTCAGGTCATATCTTGGTGGTGCTGATGGGGAAGTTTTCACCAACTGGTTTGGTCTGTGGACACTGAACCTCCCACAGAAAGGCTCTGTTYCACTGACAACGTGTCCTGTGGTGAGGATGCTCTTTATATCTGATAGATATAAGAAAAAAAAATACAAAAAAAACAACCAAATAAGAGGAAATGAGAGGTTTCAAAGTGATTCAGAAGACACCAGCCCAGCCAAGCTTCAAGATTCATGAAAATACAGCCAGTGGGTATCCAGAAATTGTCAAATAGTCCTGCTTTAAGTATTCTCCTCCAGAGATCAAGAAGTGTTTGAATCCTGAGGCTGTCCCATACAGGGCCAGGATTTGGACTCGATGATCCTTGTGGATCCCTTCCAAGTCAGGATATTCTATCACTATGATTATTATATCAATCATCTTCTTTTTTTTAATACAGACACACAATGAATCGATGATAAACATAAACATGTACTTATACCCATTAAAAGTGTAAATTTACTACTATTAAAAGTTTAAAGAACATTTATGTCATTCAAGTGGATCAATTCTCACTGCTGAATAAATACTCAGTAAATATTGCTTATTTGGCACAAAAGTTCCTCACCTTCTTTCTCAAAACCCYGGTGGAAAAGGATTTTAGCAGAAGTTGGCTCAGTTTCACATCCTATTGAAAGGAGTTCCTCTATTGCTGTTTGCACCTTYACAAGAAATTAAGAAAGTGAAAAGCAGTCAGTTACAATCATTTCAACAGCGACTTCAACGCACATATTATCATTTTTCATCAGCCAGGGAYCAGTGGCACAGCAGCTCTGAACAAGCAGGTAGCCAAATATTAAAAAATAAAAATATTAAATAATAAAAGAATAAAATTTATCTCAACAAAGTGTAAATTGTGATGTCTGACAGCTTTCAGGGGTGTGAGACATCCTCAGCCTAATAACTGTCATGGAGCTGTCACTCAGGGTCATTTTAATGCTGATAAAATGCCAAATCACAAGATTAAGCTTTTGAAGAAGCCAGAGACACACATTGCACATCTGACCTTGGAGGAGGAGTCCAAGGATCTGGATCAATGAAATTCCAAGATACCTTAATGTTGTGATATGCTTAGAATACACTGAGGAATCAACACTCAAAAAAATAAAAAATAAAAAATAAAAAAATTTAAAAGAAAAAGAAAAAGAAAAAAGAAAAATTATTACAAATAAAAACAAAAAAATTAAAAAATAAAAATTTTAAAAATAAAAATTAAAAGCTAAAATTAGAAAATGAATACAGAAATATAAATAAAAAACTGGATAGATAAATAAATAAATATAATAATTGAAATTTTTTTTAAATCACATTGCAACACATTCTCAGAAAAAGAAAAAAATTACCCCTACATCACAAACTTTTCTCAGCTTCTGGGCCAAAGTTTAACTGCTGTCAGGTACCAGAGGTTCTCAGCCCCACCCCAGCAGAGGTCCCTGTGTCTGTGTTTCATGGCACTCACCTGGAGAGCTGTAGCATTTGTGGGGATTATTCTCCGTGTGCCATTCCAGGAGATACTGAAAGAACCCGTACCAGACACAGTTAACATCTGACAAAGAAAGAGAAGCCAATAAAGAAATGAAAAAAGATGGAAGCTGCAGGAGACACAGACACTTCAAACCCGGCATCTTCTGCTGAGGAGGATTTTAAAGCCAGCATTTTGCCTTTTTAAGCCTCTGCAAACCAAGAATCCCTTCCARGAGTCACTTCAGCTGCTCTCAAACTGCTCCTGCCCTCCATGGTCTGTTCTGACACAAGGAACAGCATTTTTACATTAMCAGGAGCACAAGGGATACAAGAACTCTGCAAACAGTCCTTAAAATTCCTGACCTGCGGGAGTTCAACCATCAGGAAAAATCTTCCCCCACCCCTGAGGGTTTACACACACACACACTAATTTATTTTAAAACCATAGACAGCTTCAGCTCACTGTGCTCTTCTCACCTGCTGTCTCAGAATGCTGAAAAGAAGGYGGAAGAATATTTTGCACATTAACACCAATGAGACAGTTACAGTTAGGATTTTTTGTCTTCTCTGTCACCTCTYTCAAGGTCAGTCCAGCTCCCAGGGTCACTGACCTGCACTTCTGGGATGTGCAGGGCACGAGCCCGGATTTCGTGCCTCTCTGTGTAGTAATTGTCCACCACACGGGGGTTCAGCCACGTGTTGTGTATCTGGACTCCAATTCTCATCCCCTTGCTGGGGGTTTTTCCATGGTGCAGGGCTTCCAGGTAGTACCTGGAGCCAGCAGTCAGCTCAAATTTCTGGGATTTTGGCTGCCACAGATCGCTCCAGTTCTTCACCCAGTTCTCAGACCACTCTGAATTGCCAGCAGGGAGAGARGCAATTCTCAYCTGTGGGCAGARCAACCAGATCACAGGATCARGGAATGGTTTGGGTTGGAAGGGACCTTAAAAACCATCTGATTCCACCCCCTGCCATTGGCAGACACCTTCCACTATCCCAGGGTGATCCAAGCCCCATCCAGCCTGGCCTTGGACACTTCCAGGGATCCWGGGGCAGCCACAGCTTCTCTGGGCATCCTGTSMMAGGGCCTCACCACCCTCAGAGTTAAGAATTTCTTCCCAATAWCCATATCTCTTTGAAGCYATTAAACCAGTTAGTGACATTTCTSCAGCCCCCAARGCATTCTGTCCAATGCCACAGCTCCCAAAACAAACAAAAAAAAATTATGTTTMTAAATTATAACAGTGGGTTGATGGATGAAAARTTCCTTCCTATTATACAGGAAAAAGAAATTGTGTATAATAGGAAGGGTTTTTTTTCCTGTAAATCTCAAAAGGCTTTGGTTCAAGGTTCAATAGCATAAAGAAGATAATTCTTATGGCTTATCCTAGCACTAGGAATAGTTCCCCAAATGACTTTTCATGGGTGGCTTTGGTTCAGACAGAAATGTGCTGAACTAACAAAAAAAAAAAAAGATTATGGAAAAATAATCAATGACTGGTTGCAAGAGTGAGCTTTTTATGAGCTAAACAACTGACAGGGMCAATATAAATTATCAAATATAATCACACAGATTTCACTTTGCAATATATTTATAAGAGACAATAAACCAATTCACTCTGAGGAAATTCCCACTTGTTATCACCTTAATTGAAACCCTTTTCATCCTCATTTTTCATTTCATCTCCTTTTYCTCCACCAAGGGTAATACCTTCTGTTCTGGATCTTGGGACAAACTTAAGTAGAGAGAAGCCTGCCCATCTGCCTGAATCCAGAAGGTGTAATTGTTGGTCTGAGGAGCCACAAAAAATCCACGCAGTCTGGAGCTGAGCAAAACCAGAACATCCATAATATACAGCAAATTTTCAGAAAAAAAAAAAAAAAAAACCAAAAAAAACCAAAACAACAAACTATCCCCACACCCAACCCTAACACACACTGAGTGAACAAGAAAACATCTTTAAACCAAGTTTTAACAAAACAAAACTAGTTATTTTAAAATGAAGTAACCTCAAAATGACCCAATTTCACATTAAATGTCAATTATGCTTTACAAAAGTTTCAAAAAGGAAAGAAAAAACAGCCAYGTGAAACAAAGTACGATTTTGTGGGTGCCCGCTTTTGTGCATTTCTTCTCAAGTAAAGCCTTAACCCTGAACATGAAGAAAAAAGCCAAAACCACACTCAGAATCAAACAACGGAAAAACAGAGAAGTGGCAGAAAAATGTAAGAATTCAAGCACATTGCACGGTTTTTCAAGGTCATAACTGAAGAGGCAATGGGAACCAACACAGTTCAGGAATTTAATTATTTGTATTAACTCCACCTTTGCTGCCAGCATCAGCTGAGAATCTGCCCTTCCACATCTGGCCAGAGCTCCAGCCCTRAACACCCTCAAACTGCAGCTCCTTCTGCTTCCACAGCATTTTCTTTTTTTTTTTTTCTTTTAGTCGCATTTCAGCATATCTAGGCCAGGTAGAGCAAAAATACTGAGGGAAGGCAAAAAAGGGGAAGAAATAAAACACTCTACCGCATATTTTAAGCTTCAAAAGGACCTCAGAGCAAAGGGTTTGCTTTGATTTWTAGGAGCTATGCAGTGAGGCTCTGCTATAAAGGGCTGTCAGGTGTTTTTGCTGCACCTTACACTGCTAAAGGTGATTGCCGTGGCTTCGTGTCTTTTTAAGATCACTGAGTACCTGAAGGACTCCTTTGCCCCAGACAGAAACCTTACAGGGGAGCTGGCATTAGGTACAAACTGCCATCTGTATCCAGGGCCTGCTTCTSTCAGATCAGAGGCATCATCCCAGACTTCAAAGAGAAGCCCTCTGTTTCCTAGAAAGTTAAAACAAAAGCGTTCTCAGCAGAAATCCCAGGGCACATGCTGGAATCAGTGGTGTAGGAGACAGGCCAGGGAGAAAATTTTAATAATAAATTGGTTCTGTTTGTGGCGTGTTTTGCAGTCTAAGGCAGAACACAGATCTCGCCTTAGGGAATTTGTTTTACCTTGAAATAAATCTGCCACCAGAAATAACGAAATTCTGCGGAGAGCAGAGCATCCAACCAGCTCACACATCTGCTCTTGCAGGAAAAGGCACTGAGGTGACCCACAGCCAAAGTTAAGGCTCTTTTTATGCACCTCAATCTCCTACTGCAGTTCTCCACTCAAGGAGGGTCCCCAGAAGCCTCTGTAGTGATTCCAGTTCAGCCATCCTTCCTCTAAATATTATCCATATTTYCCCTCCATTTCCCACACCAGTCTGACCTTCCTCCCACCATCTCCTGCCTGCACCTCATGGGCCGAGCTCTCCACCTTGGTTTTCCTGGCTGTAGAATCATGGACTGATTTGGGTTGGAAGGGACCRTTYGAGTTTATCCAGACCAAMCCYCTGCCATGAGCAGGGACATCTCCAGCCAGGGAAGGTTGCTCTGAGCTGCACCCAAACCAGCCTTGAATGTGTCAGGGATGGAGCACCCACCMCCTCTCTGGGCAACCTGTGCCAGGGCCTCAACTCCCTCTCTATAAAAAAACACCTTCCTTAGGTATTTTTTATCTAATTTAAATAAGCTCCCTTTTAATTTAACACCATCACCCCCTGTCCTATCACCACAGACCCTACTAATAGTTTATCCCCATATTTCTTCAATTCCCCTTTAGGCACYGGAAGGGGCTCTCAGATCTCCCTGGAGCCTTCTCCAGGCTGGACAACCCCAYCTCTCTMATCAGTCTTTCCCCACAGCARAGRTGCTCCARCYTTTTKATTATTTTACAGCCCCCTTCTCCACCAACCCCAAAAGAAACTGGCTTGCTGTCAAAGCCCTGCTTTGGAAAGCCCTGTTTTTCGATTGCTTTCACCAGCAAAGGGTTTCTGCCCTGCATTTCTGTGTTTGTTTTCCTGTTTGGAGTTTCAGTCGAGGATCTTACCTGGCTGGGGGGTACCCAGTCCCCTTCCCTCCCCAAAGGGGTCGGTGGTGCATCTGATTTCCCGGGGAGAGATGTGCTTCACTCTGCAGGGAACACCTGCCAGCAGGAAAAGGAGGCAGAGGTGCTGTGGGATGTTTGGAAACACAGCTGAGCCACAGCAAAAACCCATCTCAGAGGGGTAGAATGGTTTGGGTTGGAAAGGACATGTCCTAGTGTAGCTGAGTATGTGTATTCCTATCATCTGCTTATGTTAAAGGAAAGTTACCCTTCTGTAACTATACTTTAGTTGAGACTGCTCTGATTTGTTTTCTGGTGTTCCTCCCTTCAAGGACAATGGGAGGGAGAAGTACAAGTCACACACATTCCTGRAGGAGTCTCAGGCTCAGTGATGGGGAAGAAGCTGCCTCCTGTCTGGGATTTCTCCTTTTTTCCCTCTTTTTTGGACTTGTTTTATTTCCTTGATTTTTCTTTTTGTCCTTCATCATCTGAGAATTAGAAGGTTCCCGTGGCACGACAGACGAGAAAGATCCTCCAGTGAACCACCGGAGCAATTCTGTCCAACCCCTCTGGGGGCCTCGGTGGGGAAGCCACTCCCAGGAGGGAAGAGAAAAGCTTTAAGATCCAACAGCTGGTCCCACAGTTTTTTTTTTGTTTTATAATTTTTTTCCCCATCTCTTCTTTGTGGGCATATTATTTTGTTGTTGTTGTTGTTTTGTTAAATATTTTTTTTTCATTTTCTTTTCACTTTCCTCTCTGTGGAGAAGTTTGTCTCTAGGACCTGAATGGGGAAAGGAGGGGGGTTTGCTGGAACTTGGGAGTGTTCACCCTCATTAAATTCGTTCAAACCACAATAGGATGTTACAAACAATTTGTTCCACAAACAGGGACACCTTCTACTAGAGCAGGTTGCTCTGTTGGATCCCCTTCARGCACAGGAAGGTGCTCCAAGGTGTCCTTGGATCCTTCCTTTCTCCAATCTGAGCAGCCCCATCCTTCTCAGC
>NW_026623785.1:175327-178670 GCF_030028575.1 Malurus melanocephalus | reverse complement strand
AAAAAGAAAGGCAGAATTAAAACTGTTTTCATCCTTTTGACCTTCTGTGACTCATTTATCAATTTAGCCCCTAGGTTTGACTGTTACCACATTTCCCAATCATCCCTCAGACTTCAGGGGCAAATGAAGGGAGCTGAACATCTGAGTGTCCACATCAGGAGATTTCTTTCTGCTGCAGTTGTGCCATTCCACAGGAGCACTGTTTTTCTCTTTAATGGCAATCACCCACTTTGGACTCAAGTTTGAGTTCAAGCCCCCAGTCATACTTGTATAGCTCTGAAAAAAAAACACTAATAAAAATAAGATTTYGAGATTTTGGGAGGGATTTTGGTCTATACCTGCATCTTTTTTGTCAATTCATCTGTTTTTTTAACACTGATTTTGCAATATTGATTACTGACTAGCACACAGATCTACTGGACAGATGTGGCTGATCTTTCTGTTTGTGTTCTGCCCAGAGCCAACTTCATGCAGGGTTATTTCATTTTACTGTGCCTCAAATTGYAAATTAGGACATTAAATTACCCTCCTTAAAGTGTTGTCTGTAATACAGCTTGAAACATCATACGTAGGTTATTTTAAA
Source organism: Malurus melanocephalus (assembly GCF_030028575.1). NCBI lineage: Eukaryota > Metazoa > Chordata > Aves > Passeriformes > Maluridae > Malurus > Malurus melanocephalus. The sequence goes on along the minus strand of NW_026623785.1, from coordinate 178,087 downwards.
TGTACTTTAAATAATTTTTTTAACTTATAGTGTAGCACCCTGCCATTCACCACTTATCTAGAACTCAATTCTTGGAGCAGCTGAACATCATCTCCTTCCTGTAGCTGATGTGGGAGTCCTGCATTTCCAAAATTTCAGCCTTACCAAACTCAGAGTGATTTAAGGGGGGAAAATTTCTTTATRAGCAGCACCTCAATCTGTAACTGATCCCACAGAATGAGGAGCAACACACATTAACCTGGTTATCTTGAAATTTCTGAGCTGCAACTTTTTGCTTAGTCAGACCCATACCAGGGGAGTACAGGAACAACAAAATGAGGACAAAACAGGGGTACATCCATTGAAAAAGCAGCAGTGAGAGTTCTTTTCTTAGATCACAGTGGGGCTGATGGAGAATTGTATAACCAGAGACATGGATCAGTGAATACCTGGATGAGTCTGATACAGGAAAAGCTCCAGTTTGGCACTGATGAGCCAAGCAYCTTTGTGTATTGCTGACCTGCAAGAGAGAAAATGCCTCAGAGATCCTCAGCCRTGTGAATAAAAGCAGAACTTCATCTGGCAGGGCTGAATTCTCACTCCCCAGAGGAACAGTGGAACATTTCTGCAATGTCCAACACCTTTCACCAGCACATTGAGGCATTGATTCATGAGACCCCATTACACGGCTGGAACACTTTATTAGAAGTACTAACACATTGTAAAGTGTGTTTTGACACTGTCAGAACCCGTTTTCACCTCCTTTTATGGTTAAATTCTTTCCTATWTGGATGAATAGTTAAAAGCAAGGTGAAAAGATCGTATTTAGCCAGATTTAACTGATCACAGAATGGTTTGGGTTGGAAGGGAATTTAAAGCTCGCCTCATTCCACCCCTGCCATGGACAGGGACATCTTCCACTATCCCAGAGTGCTCCAAGCCCTGTCCAGCCTGGCCTTGGACACTTCCAGAGATCCAGAACAGCCACAGCTTCTCTGGGCCAGGCCCTGTGCCAGGGCCTCTCCACCCTCACAGGGAAGAATTTCTCCCCAATATCCAAATCTGAATCCATCCTCCTTCAGCCAAGATAAGATGTTTTTATGCTTTGGACACTGAAGTATTAAAACACCAAGTGGAAATGGTTTGGGGAGAAAAATTCCCCTTTTTCTTTGCCCATCAGTCCACCATCTTCTCAAGATAACAAAACCTTATTTTGAAGGAATGAAACACAGGATTCAGGAGAAACATCCTGGACTCAAATGCATCTGTATCCCCGTGCAAAACCAGAGAAAAAGAGAGAAAATATTCTTCCACTCACTTTCCTTTGTTAAACACCGAGAAGCTGACRTTGTGGGACCCTGGGGGAGAGAAAAGTGACAATGCTTTATGGCAGAAATACAGAGTAAATCCTACCAAACCTTGTCCAGGTCTCTGGGCCTGATTCTCCCTTCTTTACACTTCTCTTACAACAGCAAGGAAAGTCCATTTTACTCAAAGTATCTTTTCCAAAGGAGAATGCTGCTCCTTCTCAAAACCTCAAGAAATTAAAAGCTTCTTCAGAGTGCTTGAAAGTAAGGAAATATGAACTGGATCCACCTGCTATTGGAGAGACTCTGAATAGCAGCAGACAACAAATTTATTCCTTTAATGAAGCACTGAAGGGAAGGCCCAACACAGACAGGAAGGATTAAAGCAGGAAACTGAGAAAGGACCCCAAATCCCACTGTTGGTGTCAGCAATGTCCACACCCTTCATGGTTTCCCTTCATGTTCTCCCAAACTGGGCAGAGGACACAAATCAGGGCAGGGGCTGTGCTGAAACCTGGCGAGTTTGGATCTGAAGCTGCTTTTATGGACTCAGCCCTGAGACACCTTCCCAGCTCTGGAGACAGAACAGAAACTCGTGACTGACACCCTCCCTCCATCCTCTGGAGCTGCAGGAAYGATGGAAATCCGTGGGTTTTACCCCTTTTCACCAACCTATGTGGTTCCCTTCCACCCGGCACTGCAGGGTCCCCACTCCATCCTTTGCCAGAAGAGGGTATCTGTGGACAGACAAAGAATTTCCCTGAGCTTTGGAAGGAAAAAACAAAATACTGTAGAATAAATCAACCAATAGAAGATAAAGGGTTTTACAGCTAAGAAAGTCATGGTTTGCTGTCTACAGAAACATGGGAGTGGRGCAGGTGAGAGGGGAGAGAACAACCCATCTTCCCACTAATGACCCAGAGTTCAGCAGCTTGGGAGGATCTCCCAGCACCAGTGCTCCTGCTTGGCTCCTTTACACCCATTTCTAGAAGCTGATGCTGTTGGTGACCTTCAGAACCCCTATTTGAAATTAAAAGCTGAGCAGGAACAAGCACAGGCACAAAGGGAGGGTGAATAGGAGGACAAAAATTGCAATTGGACACTTCTGCTTGCTCCTATGCAGGTCCCTAAACTGTCAGAGGGAGCAGGAAKCAATTAAACCAGGTATGCTGGCATTACCTCACCCTCTGGAGTCATGGAATGGCACAATTCCMATCAGTAACTCACAGAGAGCCAGCAACCCTCACCCACCCCACCAGAGCCCATAATTCCTCAGASTCTCTCTCCTCTTTGGGCCAAAGTAGAAGAGTTTCTCCAAAAGCCGTGAAAATTCTTGTGCACRAGCTGCACTGAGCCCTTGCACCAACACAAACCCAAAATAAGCCAAAGACTGACATGCTTCCAGCTCTCCTGTCAGCAAAAGAGCAGAGACTGGTCCATCCATCTCCTTCTGATGTGAGAACAGCTGGCCTGG
>NW_026623785.1:171973-175301 GCF_030028575.1 Malurus melanocephalus | reverse complement strand
AGTTTGATGTCTATGGAGAGGGAAGCGATTAGAAAAAAAAAAAAAACAGGAAAGATATGATCTGATACAAATGAAAACATGCTCTGTTAAAATCAGCAGCCGATACTTCCCCAAGGGACAGGAATTTCCCTTCACTTGCATCTAACATTTATTAACCTGCACAAGGCCTCATCTCTCATCTTTGCACCTGCAAAGTTCTTTCCCCAAATACTGTGAGGGCTGCACCTCAGTGAGATGGCATCAGGACCATCCTGGAGATGCCCCATGCCAGCTCTGAATGATCCAATCCCTCCTCCCTGAGGGCAAGGCTGAGCCCCAGGAGGGCAATACCCACCCACACCTTCCAAAACCAGCAGGGCAGCACCAACTACAGCAGGCACAGCCAAGATGGAGCTCAACCATTTMTTTATTTCATTGAAGAAAAATGCTAAAAACAACTTCTGGCAGAAATCACTCAAGCTGCTGACAACAAATTTAAATATGTGCTCCTTAAAGAATCAATGTGGGACAACTTCCACAGGAGAGGAGGAAGCAGGTAGGAGGGATAAATTCAGAGTAATTAGAAGAATAAGCAAAGGTTGGCAATGATTCCTTGAAAATTAACAGGCAATTAAAAGAAATAGGTAATTAAAAACTGCAATGCAAACACTCTGTGATGACCCATTCCTCAGAGTGCAGTTTTCTATGGCCCATGCTTGAGAGTGCAGTTTTATGAGGTTTTATTAAAAAGAGCTTGCTTTTATTAATACAGGTGGCTGATATTGAGGGCCTTTCCTTTTAAGGCAGAGCAGGAAAAAAAAAAATCAGTGCTGCCAAATGTTTATTCAGCATCACTGGACCACTGCATCCCATACAAAGCATGGAAAAAGGTGTAGAACATGCTTGAAAGCATAAAAACCATTCCTTTTTTTATTTTTTTTTCTCCAAATCCTGAATCAGCGTGACTGAGTGACAGACTGTTCTGGTCAAGTCCAAGCCCCCACCTGGTATGAATTTCCTAATGCACCAAAAATGGGCAAATTATTCATGTGAAGCTACAAAGGCAACCTGTCTGGTATGCTGGGATTTTGAGCCATTTCCTTTCGGTGAGGTTAAGCTGTAAATGAGTAATCTGCACATCCAGGCACATCCAGCCTGCACTCAGAGCAGCCTTTCTTCCCTCTGATCAAAGGTTCCACGGCTCCACCACAGGCAGGTGAAACAATAATTGATACCAAACAAAGGATGCTGATGTGCACAGTGTAGGGGTGGGTGCAGCTGGCATGGCAGGAATCTGCTCTGGGYTTTCCTTCAGGCCAGCAGGGAGTTTAATCACTCAGCAAGGGRCATTTCCTTTCAGCCTGGAAAGTTATTTAAAGCATCTAATGGTTAAATATCTACTGCTTCAATTAAAATTTCGGATTTCCAAGAGTACACACCTTTCCTGGCTCCTGAAATGATCCCTAAACTGACAGCAGAGTAACTATGGATTAAGAGTTTATCTTTAAAATACTTACCTGGGCTTAGTTCTTCACTGTCATTGGCACAGAAATCAWAAATTAACAATTGATAACATATCCATACATATGGAAATACATATGACACACAGAAGGACAGTGTTGATGCTCGTTTTGGATTCACTGTGTTTAAAGGGCTGCTGAAAAAAGTTTGTTTTTTTAAACTACCTGCTTTTCTCTGTTGCATGTAACCACAAAAGCAACATGAAGAAAAAAAAAATCAAACATTTGAGAACAAGAAAACAACTAYAGAGCATTTAAAGCAGTGAACAACAAAGCCTTTTGTCTCAAAATACTTCTYTGTAGTCTTCTGGCTCACCACAGCATCTGCCTCAAACTAATAGGTTTTTTCTGCTAGAAAAATATGCAAATGGAAAGGGGAAAATTTATTTAACTTTTCRACTCTGACATTATTTTAATTAGTTAAATTTTAATTTGCTAGCCAAAATAAAATCTACAGCAGCCAGCTGCAATTACAGTACAATTCACACTGAGCTGTGATTGACTGTGCTGCCAGTAAACAAACCAACCAGCTTAATGGACCAGTTGCAATTAGATTAACAAAGTTTGCTGGAGCCCAACTCAAGAGCTGCAATAAACCACAGAGGAAGTAAATGGCAATTCTGGGCCAACTGGTTGCAATTTATTGCTGTCGAGGAGGCTGATGGAAGAAATGCCAATTTACAGCAGATAGCTGAGTGGAGATAATTACCCATCAATATAATCCACATTGAAGTCCAGGGTCTCATATCTCCCAGCAATTGTCTTCCCATGAATGTGTATTAAATTTCCTGTTTAGGAGGAAATGGAAATTGAAGAGAGCCTTTTAAAAGCAGAGAACTTATTTGCTGACTTTCTGAGCTGAACAAAAGGAATTCTTGGTCTGTATGAATTTTGAAGAGGTTCCTAGCTGCCTGCACTKATGGTACTGTCAGCTTTTACCATTTTTCAAGATGATTTTGCACTTAATTCACCTTCCTCAAAGCATATGTCTTTGTTTCCCACCAAAAAAAAAAACCCAAAATTCATTCCCAGTTCTTTTTGCAACTCTGTATTTGCACTGAGCTGACAACTTTTCCTCAGCTCTTTTGTTTTGTTAACTAAACCCCACTTTCTAACCTGATTTTATTGTAGAATCTCATGAGACAACCAAAAYTGTATCATTTGTACACCAGACAAGGTAAAGAAGGACCTTGGCCTATCTGTGACCAGATTTATTCTTGTGCTCTTCACTCACACTGAGAGGTCAAACATTGAATTAACACATAGAAACCTTCATTCTGACATCCTGAAGCAAGATATGAGAATCTAGAGCTGGACCACACGTGAAAATAATTTGGAATTAGGGACTAATTTAGGTTGAGGAGCATGTGTTATCTAATCCTCCAGGTGTCTCTTTTGTTTAATCTTGATTTTGAAGATCAAACTTTCAATTTTCTCTAAAGAAACCTAGAAATACAAAAGTAATGGAAATAGAGGGGGAAAAACCCGTTCCATATTCCAGTTAACTGTTCACACCAAAATCAGTGAATGACTTCTCACATCATTTTAAAGTCTGATCTGAAGCCCCATTGAACAGAAGGTCTGTGTGGCATTCCAGATTAAAGAAAGGTCCCATACCTGGGGTGCCAGATGATGGATGGATTTGGTAAATCACAGGTGTCTGCTCAGCAGAGAACTGCAAAGAGAAGTTTGTGGTTAAATGGCAGCAATTTCTCATCAGTCCAATACACTGATGGTGCCCTGCTCACTGCTGCATTTCAGAGACTCACACTCCAGGGCTGATCTTYGAAGCAGAGTCCTGCTCTGGGAAGGGATTAAGGGAAAATATT
>NW_026623785.1:155169-171927 GCF_030028575.1 Malurus melanocephalus | reverse complement strand
TCTGACATTAAAACCTGTATTTTATCCTGAACTGCGACACCATTTTTCTTCCTGACAATATGTACTTTCAATCCATCTCTTTATCACAGAGGTGAAATACTTCAGCCACCCTTTAGGGTACCCTAAAGCAGTTGAGCAAAGAAAGATCTTGTATTGGCCCATCTTATAGCAACACAACAGAGATGTTTTTGGGAAAGCACTGCCTTGGCTTCTCAGAAAAGAAAAAAAAAAAAAAGAGAATCATCAAGTCCCATGATTAATCCAACACTCCTAAATCAAATAAAACATGTCCCCAAAGGCCACATATCTGCATGGCTTTTCAATCCCTCCAGTGGTGGTGACTCCACCACACTCCTGGTGTTTGACAATCATTTTGGAGAAGAAATTTTCTCTAATATCCAATCTAAACTTCCCCTGGTGCAAATTCCCTTGTCCTGTGTCATGTCCCCTGGGAGCAGAGCCCAACCCCCCCGGCTGCCCCCTCCTGTCAGGGAGTTGTGCAGAGCCACAAGGTCCCCCCTGATCCTCCTTTTCTCCGGGCTGAGCCCCTTTCCCAGCTCCCTCAGCTGCTCCTCATCACACTCGTGCTCCAGACCCTTTTCCACCCCTATTTGGACACTTTCATTTTTCCCTTCTCCTTTATGAGCCCCCTATGTCCTTACTGGTCACTTACAAACACTGCTGGCAGCCCAATAAATATCATTAAAAATTAATTTGTTGTATTAATGCAAAGATACCACTGTGTATGCTGGGTTTTGGGGTTTTTCTAAGCGTTCCTTGAAGTCCATTCCCTTTCAGAGCTCAACCTTTGCCTTCCCTCCTACTCATGGCCATGTTAAAAATGAATGAGTAGCCACAATGGCCAGCATTGGCCACATCTGGAGAGCAAAGGCAACATCACACCATACCCCAGGCTGGAGAAGATGTGGAGGAAGAAGCCAAAACCAGCATGAAATTGGGGCCACTGGCTGCCACAAGTCTTGTGAGCTGCTCAGCCTCGTTGCTGCCTGCAGCAGCTTTTTTGATCTAATGCGGACACAAAATTAATTTTTAATACGTGTAGCTCCCAGGTCCCAGCCCCAAAACAAAGAGACACACTGTGGTTTATTTAGCTTGGAWTGTGCCTCATTAACAGCATCCCTGGTGATTTTTCATCAGCTCTCTAAGCTAGCTGAACCACCCCATGACTCTTCTGGTTTAATGTGCAATTTACTGAAAACGCTGGGTTTTCCTGCTCAAAGTTGGCACAGAGGTGGGATGTGACTTCCAAACACACCAGGCCTGATCCCAAAAGACACAGKCATGGTTAAGRATTCTGCTCTGCAAGAGATCAYAGAATCMSRGAATGGTTTGGATTGGAAGGGACCTTAAAGATCATCTCATTTCACCTCCTTCCATGRGCAGKGACACCTTCCACTATCCCAGRKTGMTCCAAGCCCYRTCCAGCCTGGCCTTGGACACTTCCAGGGATCCAGGGGCAGCCACAGCTTCTYTGGGCATCCTGTGCCAGGGCCTCAYCTCCCTCACAGTAAAAAGGTTTTTCCCAAATATCCAGTCTAAACATGTTCTCATTTTGAAGCCACTCCCCCTGTTTGTGTCTCTATCTGCCTTTGCAGAAAGTCTCTCCCCATCTTTCTTTAGGTTAGGGTTGGAATTARATAGTCTTAGAAGTCCTTTCCAATCCAAACCATTCCATKAYTCCATSCATTTAGATGTATTTCCTGTGACACCATGTCTAGAGCTTGACTCTCTTCTACACCTAGAAGTATTCAATATATTATATGAATTTATCATATCTTGTCTATATTGTATGTGCAATACCATATATGAATATATGATATTTATCATCACTTCTGCACTTGCTTGGTGATTACCTTGAARGAATAATTCTCTTTCTCCACCTCAGTCAGGTTGTTAATCACATGTCCTTTAAAGATCACCTCCACATGGTACAAACCCTCCCGGGGTGCAGACCTAGGAGGAAGAAAATGGTTAATATTATATTATACAGATTGTGTTTATTTTTTAGGAAATGCCAGGTCCTTCATAGGGTCTCCATTCTCAGCAAGTCCACTATTGAGGCTTCAGTACAGCAAAGCAAATTTACAYTGACAGCCCAAACATCACACATGTGAACCCAAACACTAAAACAACAATTTATAAATATGTGGGAGCACAGCAAGAAATCAGTAAAGCAGTAAAGCACAGAAGGTGACAGAACTACATCAGAACTCTACCCAAATTAATGTTAATGCTAAACACAAACRTTCTCATTAGACATGCACAGACAATAATTGTTATGCATTAGTAATAAAATGACCCAGGGCTGCCTGGATTTGCAGGGCACCTTGATCTTGGTCTGTAAATTAATGCTGCATCCTTAATGCACACGGTTTCCCAGCACARCACCAAGCAGAATTAACTCTCAGCCAAATTACAGCAGCAAAAGATGCAAGAGCCCCATTTAGGTCCCTTTTCAGACACCCCAGCCTTCCAGTCCAACAACCTTTCCTAAAATTGTGAGAGGATAGAAAACAGGCAGCTTAGACTGCCCAGCTGATGTTTGGGACCAAATTTATTTCCTGTTCTGCTCATAACTTCTCTGTGTCACCTTGGACAGGGAAAGGACACCAAAAACTGGTGAAATCTCCTCCAAGATGTTCTTGGAAGTTTTACACCTGAATACTAAATGTCTACAAATCTTTGAAGGTTTGAGTCTGGACTCTCTAGGAAGGCTCATGCTGGGTAGGTTGTGTTTCATGAGGTTGAAATAAGAATAAATCAACCCAGTTTAGCAGGAGTTCATTATGGCCTCAGTAGCAGCTACAGGAATCCTTTCAACTCCCAGACTGCCTGTGCACGCACTGAAGGGAAATGAGGATCCTGTTTGACAAATATCTCACCCACATGTGAATGTAATCATGGATCATACCTTGTTCTGCATTTTATAGTGGGCAACTCCAAATGCAGAGGAGAGACATCACACGGCAGCCTGGGCAGGTCTGGATTCACCAGGGACACCTCCAGCTGGGCTGCAGTGACTGGAGAGACAGATCCTACCTGGTGGGATGCTGATCCTAAGCAAAAAAAGACAATCAGAAGAGTTCTGTAAGGACAGGATCGCTCCCAGTCACACAACAAACATTTTAGGATGTACAACCCAGCTCCCTAGGAATAATGTTTAGAGCCTTGATCACGTTTGTGTAATTTTATGTTGTAGTGGTTTAACCCCAGCTGCCTCCTCAGCCCCACACAGCCACTCTCTCATTTTCTCCCCAATGGGATGGGGGAGAGAATTGGAAGAGTGAAAACCAAGTCCCCAAGTGCATTTCCACACGTGCCTTAAATCCCCCTGATTATTCTACCACTGCCCTGGGCAGCCTGTGCCAGCTAAACCAAACATTCAGCTGGTTCAGAAACCAGCTCTCTTCCCAATAAATAAATAAATAAATAAATAAATAAATAAATAAATAAATAAATAAATACAGCACTGTGGAAAATCAGACCAGTTTTGAAAACCAGACTAGTTTTGCACAGCTGGTTTTGGGCCCAAATGGACATGACATATTTTTTAATGATTTTTACTCAGATCTCATGTTTATCAAAAGAGTTTTAAAAGCTACAGCATCACAGGACATATGAAGGGGGCAGATTTTCAGCTTTTCTTCAATAAAAAGATGGGAGCAGGGAAGAAATTTCTAGCCCTACATCTGCAAAAATACAGTAAACTTTCTGACTTCTGCTGCTTAGAAATAAACCTTCAGCAATACCTTATAATGTCAAGCTGATTTTGTTTCATGAGTGTCCCAGCCCACAACTCTGYTGTGCAGGGTTTGTCATTCCAGCCACAAATCTCAGAATGGAGCTGACAGATGGATTCCCCACCCYTGRAAGTGTTCAAGGCCAGGTTGGACAGGGCTTGGARCAACCTGGGATGGTGGAAGTTGTCCCTACCCATAGCAAGAGGTAGAATGGGAGGAGATTTAAGGTCCCTTCCATCTCAAAACTTTCTCTGATTCTACTTTGTCATGTTCTTCATAAGAATTTGAAACTCACCATTCAGAGTGAGGGTAATCCATGTCCCTCCAGCAATGCTGCCTTCTCGGGGCTGGACGAGTGATCCCATTGCTGTCCCTACAAAAACAAGCCAGCTCCATCAGGCTGGAGGGAAATGCAAACACCCAAAACACCTTATTCAGGATGAGACACGATGATATGAGAGCTGTCTTGCTGTGCTCCCACCCTTCATCCCATTTCTCATGCTCAGGCATCCAGATTAGTCAGGTTGCCCATCCTTTTTTTCCCATTTTCTCTCCCCCTCAGGGAGSTGTTGATGCCTTCAGGGTTTGGTGAACCAATCCACAGCCTGAGCTTCCTGTCCTCCTCGAGAATTCAGSGTGATAAATTTCACATTTATTCCTTCATCTCTCAAAGAAATGTGTTTGCTGTCTTCTGGGCTCCCTCCCAAAACTAAGGCTGCCTACAAAACACATCCTTTTCTGGCTCCAAGGCAGCCTGTCCAGCTATTTCCTTCTGAAATCCTGAGGAAGAACACACAGGCCTGAAAGAGCTCCTGCTTCATGATTTTAAGTCAGCTGTGGCCTTTCATACAGGCATCAAATTCCTAAGACAATTAAGAATTTATTTTGGGGATCCTCATTTTCTGAAGCTAAGAAGTGAACAAGTAGTTGATTTCCTTTTTTTTGCAGCCTCTGATCAAAGTTTTCCAGAAGTTGTTTAACAGGGATATCCAGTTTCCTGATTAACATTTTAGGAGATTTCCAGCTTCTTGTCTGTGTTTGGATGCAATCTCATCAGACATCAGTATTAACCACTGAAGCCAAACATTGGACACTTTTGAATCATGAATTCTTAATATGAACATAAAAGGAGTGACATTTATCATAAACTGCACAAAAAACAATAGGTATGGTACAAACCCAGAGAATTTAAAATTAATCCAGAAAACTCCTCTATGGCTATGGAAATAATGCCATGGAAAATCAATAATAAGGGTGGACCATGTGCAGTGTGCTGCAGTCAATATTTCATGATTTTCAACACCTTTTCCAGGTGCTGCTCCACATCTCACAGGCAGCCTGCAYCCAATTCCCACTGGATTTTACAGGTGTGGTTGCAGACAGCACCTCTCCCTCACCCACCTGCCAAGAACATCAGCCCAGCACTCAGAAAGAATGTTCTCCAAAGCTTCATCTTGAAAGCTGGATGAGGAATTCACAAGAGTCTGGCTTCAGGACCTTCCCTGGAACTGTAAAACAAACCCCATCTGTGCTCTTTCTTCACACCACAAACSTGTGGGAGCAACAGGTCTAATAATTTTAGAAAATAAGCTTTAGAAAATATCTAGAAATAATATTTASAAAATATCACACATTCCCTTTTTAAAGTCCATGTCAGGAACTGCTCTAACATTTAAAGGTAGACCATCAACTTCTGCCTTCACCCTGGGTTTTGTACTAGTATTGGGAAAAAAAAAAAAAAAAAAAGGTGAATTAATTTAGCCAGGTTTTTAAATCAGAAAATTATTTTGGTTGGAAGAAACATTAAAGATCATCCAGTTCCAACCCCCTGCCATAAAGGGGATACTTTCCATCAGACCAGGTTTCTCCAAGCCCCATCTAACCTGGTTATTACTGTTTCTTGTTCAACAAATCCTCTGTAACTGCTCTCACTCTATTTCTTGCACATTTTAACATACTGCAAAGTGCATGGGCCAGAGTCCAGCAACCTGGTCTGAAAGTTGGATTTCAAAGCAGATATATAAAATTTCATTTATATTTAATTTTATTATCCTTTTTAGGACTTTTTTTGGCATTACTTACCTCATTCAATTTGTTCTTGCTCCATTCCTCTGATGAGTGAGGTGCAGGGGCTCCGACACCAGCACGAGGGCTCCATCCCTTTGGCACCAGCTCTGCCACAGTTTATGGGCTGGGGTTGTGCCAGTCACTCTGCCCAGTGCTGAAACCCACCAGACAAGTTTCCCAAAAGGCTCAAATCCCTTCACAGACAGCTCAGAGCCGTCCACTGAGAATGCTTAATTATTAACCTAAGCTACTTGCTGCTGTTAACTGTTTTGTTCCAAGATTTTAWTAACCATCAAAGAGTAACCTGGGATTGTCCTATCTGGTTAGATCCTTCAAGAGGAGGAGAATGAATCCATTTCATCCTCTTTTCTCCCCCTACAACGTGAAGAAAAACTGATGGAACAGTTTCTTGATACACCAATATTCAGTCTGGGACTGACCTCACAGCAAGAGGACTTCAAAGTTCCCTTATATATTCTTAATTCWATTTTTCCATGGTATCTCAACATCATCTGATGGGAATTCTGCCCAAAGAGTGTTGAGATCCCTTATCACATTTCAGGTACCTGTACCCCTGCATGTCCCTACACCATTCCCCATGGATAAGAGGTCAGTGGACTTACACCCATGATGCCTTAATTGACTTGCCTAAAACAGAGGCTGGACAGAATTCAGAGAATCAAAAGCAGTTTTGTTTATTGCAGGGCCTTCAGGTGCATTCAGGGCAGTCCCAGCCCACCCAGGGGCTGCACCCACAGTGGACAATGGCTCATGGGTTTTTCACCCTTTATCACTTTTGTCCATTTGCACAAAATCGGGGCTGAATCCTCCAATTGCAGCTGCAGCCAATGCAGTCATTGACTCCAACTTGGCTCCCCCAATTCTGTTGTTTCCATCTCTTGGGCCTGGCACAGTGAGGTGTCCTTGAGTTTGGGGCTGCAGAGGAATTGTTTTGTGTAAAAATGGGAGAGCAGGAGCTCAGCACTGTCTGAGCTGGAGTTAAACACTAAAGAATTACAGGGGTACAGAGACATGGAAATACAGAAACTGAAATCCTAAGGCATTGCTCATCCCATGGAGATCCTTGGCTGCTGGGAAGATCCAACCCAGCCTACCTCAGACACTGAAAATACCCCTGCTCTCACCTCTACCCTCCTCTGTTTAAAGCCCAGACGGATTTTGAGAGTCCCCAAGTGAGCTGCTGAGCCCTGCCCTGGGATGGAAGCCTTCATGGAAGTTTCCACTGAAATTTGCAGGAAGTTCCCAGACCCCACAGCAAAACTGAAGCTTAATGAGTTACCACACACCAAACAGCAGCAGAGCGTGCTCACCCTCTTACCTCAGCCCCAAAGGCAGGGGAAACAGGCTTGCTCAGGGTCAGCCTCAATTCAGAGACTCAGTGGCACAAAGTCACGGGCAATCAACCCTCAGGGGAGCTCTGGAGCTCTGCCCAGCAGTGGAACCTGTTGTGCTTGGTTTATTCTTAGACCAAGCCCCCATGTCTCAGCCACAGGCAGCCAATGATTGCAGGAACCCCCTGGGAGTTAACCCCATCAGTGATCCACTCTCAGTTTACTTATTAGTGGAATTACACTGGAAACGTGGTCAGAAGGAAGAGTAAACTGGAGGGGATTCTCAAACAAAAAAAAAGGTTTGCCAAATAAATGATGGTTCAAACATGACAGCTTGAACAGGGCAGACAGAAAACAATGTTGGTGACAGGATCCACTCACAGCCCCAAATGAGGGATGGACCCAGTGCAAGGTGCCATTAGAAAACCCCCTCAGACATAAGAAGAGACAGAGCTGGGTACTCAGGTACAACATCAGCCTGTAATCCGACAAAAAGGCAGGACCAGAGGTGGGGTTATGGAGCAGTGTTTCAACAACACAGCTCAGGGATGGAGGTTAAATAGAGCTCCTGATCCATGGCCTGGCTGGGGAGGGGGTCCCAGGTGAGGCTGGACAGGGCCATTGTGGTTCAGTGCTGCCCTCAGTGCCCTGACACTGCCAACACACTCCCTCACGCCAAATCTCTAGGTCATAGTAAGCAAAAATTATTATTATCATCATCATCATCATCGTCATCATCATCATCACTGTGATTCTGCTTAGCTCATTGTGAGCCAATCCTGCAAAAATTCTTTATCCAAGAAAAATTCAGCAAAATGTCCAAGGTCTGCACATCAGAAGGATTTGAGGGGGATGAGGAGTTTATTCTTTGCAGAAACTCACAGATTAAGTAAAACAATGAGCAGGGAGCCGTCCCCCTGTAGGAGCTGAAATGTGAAAAGAAAGAGGGAAAGGGTAAGTCCAGAGGAGRCCACCAAGATGACTGGAGGGATGAAGCAATTTTCCTGTAAGGAAAAGCTTGGAGAATTGGGATTGATCAGCCTCAAAAAGAGAAGGTTTTGAGCTGACCTAATTGGACCCATCCAGTATCTGCAGGGAGCCTGCAAGAAAGATGGAGAGAAACAATTTACGAAGGTCTGGAGGGACAGGATAAGGGGGAATATCCTCAAACTGCCAGAATGTAGGCTTAGATTGGCTATTCGGAAGGAATTCTTGGCTGTGAGGGAGGGGAGGCCCTGGCACAGGTCACCTAGAGAAGCTGTGGCTGCCCCTGGATCCCTGGAAGTGTCCAAGGCCAGGCTGGACAGGGCTCTGAGCACCCTGGGACAGTGGAAGGTGTCCCTGCCCATGGTAGGGGTAGAACTGGATGATCTTTAAGGTCCTTTCCAATCTGAACTATTCTATGATTCCATGATTCTATGAAGAACATTGTCCTTAATAACCAGAAACCCAGGCCTAGAATTCAGATGGGGAGAGGAATGGTAGTGCACAGAGAAGCCTTGTTACAGGATGTGTAAATTCTCTGCCACCACCACATGCTGATGTCCGTTTTTAGGCTATTTCCCATTAAAGAGGAAAGCAGCAGATTGGATCAGCCAGTGCATGTTTATGTATGTGTGCAAGGCACTTTTTTCCTGCTGAAGGACAGCTCTGCACAAAAACATCACCCCTGCTCTTGTTTGTTTGGAGTTTATTCATTTAGGGGTTTAGATTTGGGGTAAATGCATGGAAATAGCCCTGTGGACAGGCTCAGCATCAGAAATCTGAGAAATACTCCTGCATTGCRATAAGAAAGGAGGCAGAGGCAAGCAGGAGGGGTGAGCGGTGGCTTTTTGTCACTAGATGGAAGTGTGGAGCCATCAAAGATCTGTCTGACACTTGAAACCCAACCCGAGGGTGGCCAGGCTGCCGCTGCTCTGTCCGACACAAATCCAGGAGGGTTTTTTTTGTTAACTCTCTGTGCTGCAGGAAAAGTCCAGGTTCAAGCAGACAGCGCAGGAAAAGGAGATGTGGGATGTATCCCCAGTTCTTTTACTCGCCAGCACATGATTTGTGCCAAACAGCTTCACCATCAAATCATTTCTGTGTGAGACAGGGATGACTCTGCCCATCAGGACTTTTGCAGCGGCAGCAGCACGGAAAGACTCAGTTTCGCCAGGACTTGGAGTGGAAAAGCCTTGCAGTGGGCAAAGGAGGGGTCCCCTCACRCTGTCCCCCTCTGTCACACAGGGGAATGTGGCAGTTGTCGGGCTGCACATGGCATCTCCCGGCGGAACAGCTGAGGGGGGATAATGTGGGATAAGGAGAAGTTCAACAATTTTGTCCGCAACCGCTCGAGAGTGTGTATCCCCCACCAGCCTTTCCTGCCCCCTGCTCGCCAAAATCAGACTTTGGCATGAGGAAATGACGTGGGAGCACTGCCCGTGCTCGCAATTCCTGCACTTGCACCTGTAATGACAGCAGAAAGCATTCCAGGGGAAAGGCAGCCCCATGGGGAGTGTGGAATGATGGAATCATAAAATCACRGAGTGGTTTGGGTTGGAWGGGACCAAAAAKCTCATCTATTCCAGCCCCYTGTCCTGGRTCACATTTCCAGGTGACCGATGCCATGTGATTGTGTGGCCAGCATTATCATGTTTCTCTTGGATATATCTTTGGATAAGCAGCTTCCCCTCCCACACAAAGTGTGCTGTGCTGGACACACAGTGGGGAAAAACAACTTGAAACTGTTTGAATGCAGCAACTGTGTCCAGACTCAGGGCTGGAGAGAGAGCTSTGCTGTCCAGCTTGGCATTTTCATGGAATTATGGAATGATTTGGGTTGAAAGAGACCTTAAAGATCATCTCATTCCACTCCCTGTCATGGGCAGGGACACCTTCCACTGTCCCAGGCTGATCCAAGCCCTGTCCAGGCTGTCCTTGGGTATCTCCAGGGATCCAGGGGCATCCATGGCTTTTCAGGATCTCACCACCCTCACAGGGAAGAATTCCTTCCCAATATTTAATCCAAATCCACCCTCTTTCAGTGTGAAACCATTATCCCTGTCCTGGAGGTCTGGGTTACCAGCAGTCTGCAAGATTTCCCCTGGCCTTGCTGCTTCGTGCTGAGTTCTTACAGCTGCTCTTTCTTACTATTAATACTTCACTTTTCCTGTATTGACACCAACTTCCTAGCAACCAAGGTCACAGAGAAGGTGTTAGGAAGCTGGGCTGATTAAYAATAAATCCTGGGGTTTGATGTCTTTTTTTTTCTTGAGACGCTCGTTAGACACCAGCAGGCAGGGTGTTGAGCTGGGATTTCCAAGGGAACCCAGGAGGTTTGGAAAACCCTACTCAGCTCAAATTTCCCTTTGAATCCCAGTCTTCCTCCTGCTGGCCCTCTGAATCCAGCTGGGTGAAGCTGCAACTCACGGGGAGGTGAGTTGACACAACAGGGATCTGAGTGCAGGAAAGCTGATACAGCTCGTTCATGATCGTTCCCAAATCAAGAGAAGAAAGAGCCCCTGGTAAATCAGGAATCACAGAATCACACAATGKTTTGGGTTGGAAGGGATCCTGAAAATCAACACATTCAACCCTCCTGCCATGGGCAGGTTCACCTTCCACCATCCCTGGGTCCTCCAAGCCTTGTCCAGGTCTTGGACAATTACAGGGGTGGGGCAGCCACAGCTTCTCTGGGCAGGAACAATACTCAGAATTTTTCACTTTACTATGATGTTTATATTTATCAAACATCACTAGTGGCTGCAAATTTGTCTTTTTCACTGCTCCTTTACATGGGAAGTAATTTTCTTCCCTGGAAATCTTAACATTCATATTATTAACTTTTTTTTTTGAGATTTTAAAACCTTTTATTACCCACTACTACTTCAACTCACATTTACAGCCTGTAAATGAACTGCCTAACTTGCCTGGCCTATTTTTCTACTTAATTTGCTACAGATTCAACTCTTTGAAAGGAAAAATTCTGGTTCTTCCAGGAGCYTTACACATCTTTACAGGGTCGCTTTTCAGCAGGATAAAACTCTGTTGAGCTTGTTCCCATAGCTACTCTCGCTGCATTTTAAACAGGCACCGAACTTCTTTAAATGCTAAATTTATTGCYGGTGCAGCTGCTTTAATGACAGGTTTGAGGCTTCTTTGGTTTCAAGGTTGGGTGTGTTTTGCTCACGTCCCCCATGGGTGGCTCAGGGGATTTGGGRTCCCCTCTGGCCCCCTGCCCCTGGCAGATGTTGGAGCCTGGGGATGCCCAGAGCAACCRGGCAAGGAGAAATCAGAATCCTGCAGGGGATTTGTCCTCCTCAGCTTTGGTCTTCTCCCAGCCACAAAGAGGCTGCTCCCCTGCCCTCTTGGGGTCTGCAGGGAAAACCAAGGTCAAGGCTGGCTCCCAGGCACATCCTAGAATCATTGAGGATGGAAAAGACATCCAGAATCACTGAGTCCAACCTTTGTCAAATACCCCCTGTGCCCACTGAGCCGTGTCACAAAGTGCCACCTCTACTCATTTTTTGGAACACTCCCAGGGATGGTGACTCCACCACTTTGCTGAAGTCTGTTCCAATGCTTAACCACTCTTTCAGTGAAGAAATTTTCCCTGATAACCAACCTGAACTTCTCCTGGCACCACTTAAAGCCATTTTTTCCGTATCACGTATAAGATGACCCCCACCTGGCTACACCCCCCTTTCAGGGAGTTGTAAAGAGCARTAAGGTCCCCCCTGAGCCTCCTTTTCTCCAGACCAAACACCCCAAGTACCTGCCAGGTATGGAAATCCTCACAACTCAAAAATACAATGACAAAAGAAAAGAAAAATTTTAAAAAGCAACTGCAAATAAAGCATCTGCACTGTGAAAAACATCCACTGTTGGGGTTCTTCCTAAGGATTTTCCTCTGCTGGGTTGCTCACAGACACATCCCATTCACACTTCCCATCAAGCAGGGCTCTATTTCAGTGTGATGAACCATCACTTGCTCAACGTCTGTGCTACAGGGCTTTTGTCACCCAAACAGCACCCAAGAAAAGGCTACAGCTCTGTTGTGCTGGGTGCTCTATACCCACACAGCACCAGGGAGTGTCTAACCCTAAAAAGGGGGTTATTCAGTTCAAATAGGGGCAAAGAGACATAATCCCACATGGCTGCTGCAGGTTTTGCAAAGCAGGTGATAACAGCCCCAAAGAAACCTGCACAGGTTGGACCACAGACCCTGGAGGAGAAGGATAAAATCAAGAGGTGTCACTTGGATGGAAGAAATCTCTCGGGGAAGTCTCAGCAGGCCCTGCTGCCCAGTGAACCTTGGCATCTGCTTAAACAAACAGCTGGTGCAGGATTGGGTTTCGGAATCAAACTGCAACCCAGCACCTACCCAGCTTCATCCATCATTAGCCTTTCATTAGGAAACTTGTTCTTGGCCTGCTCCCCAGCTCTCAGAGAAGTGATTCAGGCAAATGTCAGCCCTGCTTTGTCCTGCAGCCTCTTTTCTTCCACCCCTGTGGCAAGGAGAATGCCTGCTTGCTTCTCATTTTGATACAGAATTTCTTCTTTTCGATGAGTTTTCATGCAAATGCCACGGCTGCCCCATGCCCTCCATCCATCCCTGCTCCCCATGTCTAAGCAGGAGGAACAGGTGGGACAGCTGACCCTSGTGAATGAAAGGAGAGCACAGTTTGGCTCCCCTCACCCCTTTTTCACAGCCTGCCACTGCTGTCAGTGATCCCCCAGCCCCCGGGGACGGGGGATTTGTGTGTATTACTCACATGAAAGGGAAGAGCCTGCAGCAGGCTGCTCCCGGGCTTTGCTTCACCTCCAGCACAGGGGATGGATTGCCACTGTATTCCTCAGGGCTGGAATCAAATTACATTTTATTTTTTTTATTTGCACAAATTGACTTCTATGCAAGACGTGCCACAACTCTGACTTAAAAAAAAAAGGAAAGAAAAAAGCAAAAAAGAACAACTTACAATGATCCCAGCTGTGCAGGGCGATGTGTAAAGCCAGACACTTGATATGGGATCTTTTTCCATCGTCAAATCCCTGACGGGTGGGATTTGGTCTCGTTGGCTTTGTGTGGAGCTCCACAGCCTGTCATCACACAGAGGGCTCAAGCAGAGCGTTAATGGCCTCTGTCTGTCCAAACTCTGCTAATCTGTCTGTCTGTCACACCCAACACGCTCCCAGGTGGACCCTGCTGAGGTGGACTCAGTTTAGGTGCTGGTCACAGACATTATCCTGTCAGGAGTGAAACCACAAATCATGGAAGTCACAGGGATGAACACCAAATCTATTACTCCAGGAGAAAGAGAATCACAGAATTGTTTGGGTTGGGTGGGACCTTAAAGCTCAACCCCTTCCAAACCCCTTGCCACAGAGAGAATCCTCAGTGTTGGTACAAGTTTGAGGCAAATGTGGCGACTTTCTATCACTTTTCTCCTCCATGRAAGTGCCAGTGATGTTTCAGGGTTGTTGGGAGCCCCTGGTGGGTTGATCATTGCCCAGAACACCTTCTATTATCAGTGTTGTGAGTCTTAATTTGTTTTCTCACTCGAAACAACTTCTTTCACATTTCCCTCTCTTTTTCTGCTTATGTTCATTGCCTGAAACCACCAAGAAGCCACTTCCCACCCAGCCTTAAAAAACACTTCTGTTAAACCACAGCAAGATTTCCTTTCCCCAGCTTTTTAGGACTTCCAGTGATCTGAATACTGGTTATTCCCACAGCTCTAATTGAGATATCCTCATTGACTCATTGACCCAGCAATGAAGAGAAAAATAGAAATAGTGAGAATGAAAGCCMGATAGGTGGGATGAGGAAGGAAGCCTTGACCCCAGCCTCTTCACAAGTTTTAAGTGTAAATGAATGTTTTAATTCAGACTGYGTTTGCATGGGTTAAAAGACAAACTGAATGAATTTTCAACCCCCAAACCCGAGATGATTCCCTCATTTAAGGGCAGGAGGCTTGTTCAGTCCAGCCAGATGCATTTCAGAGTCATTTCCAGCACTGCATGCACAGGGGGAGGGCTGTTAAAAATAAAAGTGCCAGTGTTCCAAATGTCAGCCCCTTGCCCACCTGTTCCTCTGCGAGCCCAAACGTGGCCACCTCTGACCCCGCTGTGGATATGGGGCTGCAYCTCCCACCCTCCAATCCCCCATTCCCCACGGCAGCTGTGTAAACCTCAAGGGCAGCAGCTGGGCACCGGGGATGGTGCCCCAATTCCTGGGTGGAGGGACAGCAAAGGGCATCTGCAARGGCTCCCAAACACTGCCCTGGTGGTGGGGAATCAGTTGATTTCAGTCACAAAGTTTGGCACTGACCCCGTTTGAATCCATAAATCCAGCTCAATTAGCGCTGAAAAGTTCTCACTGCCGGGTGTTAATTTGGTAATTGCCTGCCCTGAGGGATTCCAGGGGGGGATTTTGGGTTCAGGGGATGCTCAGCTCTGCTGTGACCCCAAAGGCCTCCTGAGGAACTGTGGCCATGTGCTCCTTGTAGCTGCAAGGATGGGGAGGGAGGAGAGGAAAAGGATAAAGGAATTCTTCTCATCAGTGCCGGATGAAGGCTTGAAATTACCTGAAACTTGATTTTTCCATCCTCCCGCAGCCAGGGACAATAAGTTTCACATCCTGACTTCAGAAAGACAAATCTGCACCAGGTGATGCAGCCAATGTGAGTGTGTGCCTGTCTGCAGGCTATTTTACAAAAGCCTGACATGGAATTGGACCTYGAGGAGATCCCCCTTAAGCTGCTTAATTGTGCAAACACCAGTGGGACGAGACTGAAACACTACCCTGAGGCATCCCTTTTTTTATCCTGGCTAAATACATGTCAGAACTCAACAACTCTWCTTCAGGATATTTTTCCCTGCCTTGAGGGCGGATGGAGCTGCCAGAGAATCATGGAATGATTTCTGTTGGAAGTGACCTTAAAGTTCATCACCTTCCAATCCCCCTGCCATGGAAACACACCCCTGTGCAGAGGAGAAGGCAGGAATCCACTTTTTCTATCCTAATGCAAAAAAATTAGGGTATCCACAAGCTGTCCAGCTCAGGGGATCAGTGGGACAGTGGCTTTCCAGTTTGGGCAACAGCCACAAAAAAAAAAAAAAAAAAAAAAAAAAAAAAAAAAAAAAAAAAAAAAAAAAAAAAAAAAAAAAAAAAAAAAGAAAAAAAAAAAAAAAAGAAGCGCATTAGGGCAGCCTCCTTGGTGCTCCTGACCTCCACCAGGCAAGAGGAGCAGAGAGACAAAGCACCACTGCCTTCCCAGCATTTTACCTTTACCGCTGGATGGCCTCAGAAAAATCTGTCCCCTCTTTCCAGCTTTTAAAATTGATAACTCTGTAAAGTGAGACTGGATGTCCTCAAAAGATGGAGCTGCCTGGAASCCAGGATCACCCATCAGCTCTGTCCTACCCTTACAGGGAGCTCTGGGTAATTCACTTCTTATCTGTCAGTGATGATAACAGCAGGAGTAACATGAGATCAGTGACATGTTGGATCCTCAGCCCATGAATTTGTAAAGGTAATAAATAATTAAACTCAATAAATAACTAAACTCGATATGTAAATCAACTCAACAACAACTGTTTCAGAGAATGCAAAGGTTCAGGAGATTTTTTTTACGAGATTTTTTAAATATTGGGTGCAAACCAGGCTCGATTTCTTGGTTTTTTCTTGAAATTGTTGTGTCCTCCCACTCTTGCCATCCCTCAGTAATGGTGAGAGGGGCTGCTGGGGTGAAAATCTGAGGGATTGGGCTGGTGGTACCTCTTGGCAGTCTCTGTGTCTGTCCATGCCTGAAGAGGTCAACAACCCGATCTTCCCATCACCTAACCCAGAAAATGCACCCAAAATTCAGCCCAGATTCCAAGACTGGGTGCCTCCCACAAGAAGAGCACTGGATTTCCCCATCCAGGCCATAAATACTCCAGGTTCAAACATTTTCATTCCAGAGTCTACACCAACTTTCCATCTCCCTTCCCCATCACCAGCTCTTCCAGGGTGTGAGCAGGCACCAAAACCCCCTCCCAGCCCCATCCAARCCCCCTCCAGCTCAATCAGCTGTCACAGGCCCCACATTCCTGCAGGACTCCCAGAAGTGGCAGCYCTGGACATCTGCTCTTTTCCACCCCCACAAATATGCAAGCAGGTGTGAGGCACCACGACTTGCCTTGTTCCTGCCCACTTTTACCCAGGCACTGGGGATGGAGGCACRGCCAGAAGGGCCATGATCTGTTCCTCTCCATCCTCTTTGTGTCCCTCTGGGGAATGCAGAGAAACAAAAAATCCATCTCCTCATTCGAATTGGACAACTTGGAAAAGATAAAACTTAAGTTTWTAATTCTTCTCTTCCCTACCCTAACAGGGACTTTATAYARTGGTGACAAAAAAYATCTCATTCCAACCCCCTGCCATGGGCAGGGACACYTTCCACTRTCCCAGGKTGCTCYAAGCCCCATCCAACCTGGCCTTGGACACTTCCASGGATCCAGGGGCAACTTCCAGCTTTTCTGGGCAACAAATTACCCAGAGAACACAGAAATGAAGTACAGGAATTCCTTCCTATAGTGAGTGTTTAGTTATC
>NW_026623785.1:149953-154271 GCF_030028575.1 Malurus melanocephalus | reverse complement strand
CACAAATCCATGCTCCCATCAACCTGATTCACCAACAGCCTTAGGACAGAGAGGGGGCAGAGTGGTGTCATCCCTATCCCCTGGGTAGGATCATCCTGTTTTTCCAGCTCTGCTTCCCAGGAGCAAGTTGTCAGTGCCACAGCACTCACACCACTGCATCTTCAAATGGATGAATGGAAATGTCACAGAATCGTGGAATGTTCTGGATGGGAAAGGACCTTAAAGCTCACCTCATTCCAAACTCTTTGCCATGGGCAACTCTCCCAGATTGCTCCAAGTCCCATCCAGCCTGGCCGGGGACACTTCCAGGGATCCAGGGGCAGCCACAGCTTCTCTGGACACCCTGTGTCAGCATCTCCTCATTCTCACAGGGAACAATTAGTGGGATATCTGAGCACCTCATACCACCCTGGGAGAGGGCAGCACTCTCAAAACATTGTTTATGGTTGGGGCACAGAGTGATTCACCCAAGAGCCTGGTAGAAGTTTATGTCACAGCAAGTAATTTAACAAAATCACACTCTTTCCGCTGCATCTGAAATATTAAATTCAGTATTGAAGCCACATTGGCATTATTGAAGCCTTTTAACCTCCAAAACAGGATTGATGCGTGCAGCTGCCTGTCAGGATGTGTCTTATCCCCTGCGAAGTCCTGAACAGTGTCTAGAAAAGGATGGAAGAGAGAAATCATCTMAAARTCTYACTGAGGATGTTYCTGCAGTGAGGTTGGRGGAGKTCCTGCACYCAGCAACATTGCCTGGCCCTGTTTYATTCACTTTTGACCACTGCTCTCTCAGACAATCCTATTTCAGTGTCTTTCACCACAGATCCTTCTCCCTGTGTTTTGTCCCTATATTAACAATTCTTATCAGGTGAACATTCAAACCTTTGAAGTGATTGCAGGGCTGGGTGGCCACTCTGGTTTTAACACAAAAATATTTCCCTTCCCAAAAAATGCTGAGAGTGTTTTAAAAGTAATCTTCCCCTGTGAAGAAAGATTACATTAAACATTGAGATTTTGACAGAAAAGAGAGGGTAAATGATACATAATTTTAGAGGGCGTTTTGGTTTATGTCTCATAGGAGTCTGGTAAGGAGCAGAGCAGCAGGTTTGCTTGAAATTTGCTTCTTTAACTCCAAAAAGGCTGAAGATGCTTTCAAATTCCAACATTAAAAAAAAAACACAGAAAAAAACAACAAAAAAGGCAAGTGTTCAAAGCCAGGTTGGAGGGGTTTTAGAGCAACCTTGTCTAGTGGAAGCTGTATCTGCCCACAGGTGGAACAAAAKGATCTTTAAGGTGAATTTCCACCCAAACTATTCTAAGACTCCATGATTCTGTGATTAATATTAATTCAATCAAAAAATSTCTGTGAACCTTTACCCACCCCAGTGGATTCATTCCTGCTCTCCCAGGGGTACTATTTTGTGAGCAGCTCTGATGGAGAAGAGGTAAAAACACCAGGGTGGGGAGGATCCTGGCCATTCTGGTGTGACTTGTGGAAAAATTTGGGCTCACCCCCTGTTTTCTACCCCCAGCACTTTCCAAAGCCCAGCTCCTCCCGTCCTGGTGACCACCACTAAGCAAAAATCCCATCAGGATTTGGGACCAGCTCCAAATCCAATTCCCCCTTCCTCCTCCTCCTGCAGCCCTCCAGCCATTAAAACATCAAACCGCTGTACCTGCAGCAAATGGCTTTATTCTGGAAATCTTTGTGGGATTTTGTTCTTTGTGGGATTTTGTTCTGACAGGACGGAGCTGCAGCATCGGAAAAAGGGATAAAGGAGCGAAAGGTGAGGACGGGACAGCTGAAGCGGT
Organism: Malurus melanocephalus; assembly: GCF_030028575.1. Lineage (NCBI taxonomy): Eukaryota > Metazoa > Chordata > Aves > Passeriformes > Maluridae > Malurus > Malurus melanocephalus. The sequence goes on along the minus strand of NW_026623785.1, from coordinate 152,456 downwards.
GTCACTCAACTGATGATTGAGGTGGACAGGAGGGGCCGGGAATGGCTCTAAAGGACACGGGCAGCTGTGGCCACCGGCCCGTGGGGCGGGCTGGCCCCGGGGGTGGGCGATACAAAAGGGACGGGGACAGGCGGGCAGGGCAGGGACCGCCGGGGGTGGCGGAGCATCCTCGGGGAGAAGGGAGTGGGGCTGGRCACTGCCCTGATCTGAGCAGGGTGAGACAGGAATATGGATGGAAAACTTCAGCCAGAGACCCGGCAAGGGGGTGAGGAGGATGCTGAGGGGACGTGGGGGGAAATGAGCCCAGYTGGTTGAAAATTGAGGGAGGGGAGGGGAATTTAACTTAGTTAGCCCTAGAGAGAAGAAAAACAAAACTGGAGGCATTGGTGTGGAGGAGTGTAGGAGGGGGAAATGCCCAAATCCTCAAACACACTCACACACACAGAGGGGTCAGCAGTATCAGCTGCTTCAAGAGAGTTTTGGGCAGCTCCAGGCACAGGCTGCTTGCTGGAGAGCATTTCTGACCAGCTCCTGCTTCCTTGGGGAAACCTTGGAAAGGATGAACCCCTCCCCTCGCTGAAGATTCCAGCCCAGATAACACCCCCAGGGTGCCACAAAGCCACAAAGGACCAGGAGAGGAGGAGGAAGGGACAGACTGCTCCTTTGCTGAAGGTAATGTCTGAAATTTCCCTTTTTTTAAAAAATGTAATACCTCAGCATGTGAGATTTATGGCCAAATCTGGAATGCACAGGCACAGCCTCAAATCCAGGATTGTGGAAAACATCCCGAGGARCTCTGGGCAGGGCAAAAGATGCCATGGATGGAAAAGGAAAAAGAGGTGGGGTGGTGACCTCGTGGCTCAAATTGGGCCTCAGACTCATCAGCACATTCCCAGGGATCAGAGCTGTCCCCCTGGATGTGATTTGTGACTGTGGGATTGAAGCATCCCTCCAAAATGGGTGTGTTCAGGCTCTCAGCTGCAGCCAGACCAACCCCAGGGATGGGATTGATTTTCAGGTGCATCTTCCAATCTGGGGTTTTGTTCTCAAGTGCAGCAGGGTCATTGTTTGGAGTCCTGTTGSTCAGATCTCTCCTCTCACCAGTCAGCCCTGCAGTGGGTACTGCTGGGGAGGGGCTGTAGGGTCAGGGGGGGACAGTTTAATCCCCTGGGAAGCTCTGCAATCTCAGATTGCTCCCAAGGAGCCTCCTTAGACACCAAAAGGTGCCCAGGTGGTGAACACCTCCCAGAGGAAGTGACCTGATTTTAATTCTCACCTTGGAATCAGTGCTGGCCAACAAATCCCCACTGCTGCCTCCCTGTCACCAGGTCCAGCTGCTAAACTCTGTTATCCCCACACTACTTTTGATTTATTTATTGCTCCAGAATCCTCACTGGAGRATAAYGAAGCGCTTKCTCCATTTCACTGATGGGAACCATGAGTACAGACATCCATAGATCCAAATCCATTCCCATCACCCTCAGAGCCTTAAGTGAGGAGTCTGAACGATGAGCACAATCACCCCTGGCTCCTTCTGGAGCCAACAGAGAGAGGCAGCCCCCTCTGAGACACTCCTGAGAGAAAGGACCCATCRAGAGGGCCTTTCTCTCTGTGGGTGGCTGCTCTTTGTATTTCCATCCTGTTRGAAATATTGGTTAATTGAACTAGAAATGAATGACCAAGAGCTCAGTGTGGGTTCATCCTCTTCTTGTCTCAGCTCATCCCCTCAATTTTTCRTGTTTGGATCACAAGGAGAGGAGCCAMCCAAAGAAAAAWCARTCAGGAAAAAGGCACWGYCCTCTTTCCCAAGGCTGTACAATAATCCTCCTGGCCTCCAGGAGCTCCAGCCTAGGAAGAGTTGGTGACATGAGAGACCCAAAAACCCCCAGATGAACAGCCTTAGATGTAGTGCAAATACAAGGATTTTTTCCTTTTTTGCCAAACCAGTGGCTAAAATCCTACTGCCTTCTTAAGGAACACTTACCCTAATTTGAACCATTAAATTCAAGATGTAGGGAAAAAGGGGAAATTAAGGAGCAAGGGAGGCCATGCTGAATATGTATGGACATTGCTACAGGCAGTCCAATTTGTTCCAGGCCAATTACTGCACCTCTGTGCCTCAGTTTCCCCACCCACAATTTGGGCTTTGCTCAAGGGCAGTTACTGGGCTCTGGTGTAAAGAATCAGACTGGTTAAATAAAATACCATGGGGCTAAAYCAGGCCCAAGATCTCAATGTAAAARCACCAGATAAAACAGAAAATATCACTTAGAGAGCTGGAATGTGAATATCTTTCTATAGTGAGAAACAAATGGTAGAAAATCTAACATTGAGTAGGATGGACAGGCACCTTGCAAGGGCTGGTGGTGATTCTGACACAGCTTTTCTAAATAACACTGAGCAACTAATTTTCTCCTTTGAGCCTCTCTTTTTTTAAGAAATTAAAATATCAGCACACTGGGATTGGATGAAGATTTAGAGGGGCTCACTTATTCCCTTATTC
>NW_026623785.1:111872-149772 GCF_030028575.1 Malurus melanocephalus | reverse complement strand
CAATATTTTGCAGACAAATGCAAACCTGATTTCTTGAGTTTTAAGCTTCCTGGAGGCTGTGGTTAGGACAGGGTTAAGATGAAACTCTGCTTCAAAAATCTACCCTAAATATTTGGCTCCCAAGGCTAAAATGTGAGCCTGACTGACTTGCCCACAGAAAATTGCAGAAGAGACAAGAAAAGGCTCTAAATGAGTTTTTGCCTCATATGAGGTGGCTTTTGGTGCAGACAGGGGGACAAGGAGGTGGCAAATTCCAAACACGCAATGGTTTGGGCTCAAATATTTCCTGTGGAGAAGGTCAGAGCTTTAGGAATGGATTTTAAATGAGTGGGATCKCTCCTCTTTACTCCTTTCCTTCTTTGCAGTGCTGTCAATGTGAGTGTGGACAGCAAAGCCAAAGGCTGTCCCAGTGACAACTGCTCCCAGGAAAGCATAAATCCTGCTTTGATCCAGRGTGGAAAAAGAGACTTGACAGGGAGCCCAGAGGAGTGAGTGCCCAAATGCCAGGCATGTCAGAAAACCCATTTTGGGAGTATCACCTCGGTGACAAACCACCCCAGTCACAGGGAYCCTTGGAGGACAGCTGCCCCATTCTTTCCCCCTTTTCCTCATGCCAGGCAGGGACAGATGTGGCTCTGGATATGCTTCAGATGATTGGGTTACCCTCAGTGGCTCCAAAAGGCACAGACTGCTGGCYCTTGGTTTGCATATCTGCTGTGCACAAGGAATAGAATATTCTAGGGTGGGCAAAAAGAGGGATGGTGGCTGTAAAAGAATGCATTTACATCCTGTTGACGCCCTTATTTTCCTTTTCCTTCCTGGTTTTTATGGCCATTCCTGCCAATCTTTTGTACTCAAACATTTGTCCCAGTCAGGTCCTTAATTTCTAACTATTTAGCTATAATTTCCCAATCCAAATTTCTTCATTCTGCTTGTTTCTGGCTTCCTAAATCTTGGGACAGCGTGGTCTGGAAATCCAAATTTTACTGCAACAATCATTCCAGGCAATGTATTTAATACAAATCTTGCTCCAATTAGACTTTRATATCATCAATAAATTCCCTTTTAYAMCTACACAGGATTTTAAAATYCCAGTCYRCAAAYTGGACCAGAACWATGTACATAAATAAGGAATATTTACCTACCTACACGCTTGGGATCAAGGATTTTCCGGATACTGTTTCCTCATTAATCACTCGGAACCCATTATCTGATCTGAGAATTTGCATAGTACTTTGATGAGTATGAGAAATTTGAGAAATGAGCCTGTGAGAAATTTAAGAAAATGCTGCCAGTAAGCAYCAATAATGATTTTAAATTGAGGGCTAACAAGGCTAAGAAGAAGTAGCCATTCATTATTTTTGATAGCTCATGTGCAGATTTATGCACTCAAAAGTCTGGGAACACCCAGAATATGTCATGGCACTGCTGAAATCTCTGGGATTTTTACCCTGATGTCAGCAAGGCTCATCTTCCTCACCTCCTCTAAGTCAAAGGCCTTCATCTAACTGGGAAGTAAATATTACATTGAGTTCTTAATCTCAAATTAAAATGTAGTGAATACTCCTATAACACTGATCTGACATTAAAAAAAAAAAAAAGGAATGTTTTGCTGTGAATATTTTTAATACTTCTGTTGTGCTTGGTGTAAAAAACTGTAAATAATGTAAATTCAGACACCATTCCTGATTCTGGGAACTTTTAAACAATATAATTTCCTGGGTCACTGCATGACTCAGCTCTCTCTGTAAAATGTGCATTCATTTATTTAATCAGGTACTGAGGTTATTGAAGTAATGACTATGTGTAATTCCCTGCTGTGAATTTATCTAGAAATCACAAAAAAAAGAGTCTTTATCTGGCTTTAAAACAAACAAACAACTTACCCCAAGAACCACTCATCCCTTCAGTGCAGTCAACAGGGATTTTTGTACAAACAGAACTGCTTAGAGCAGTATCAGAATGGTGAAGTTTTTAAGTTAAAATAAAATTGAGACACTTGTTCACTCTTCAGTCCGTAAATACATTGCCCCTGATTATTAGGATGGGCAAAGCCATGGGATGGATTTCCATCCCAAACCCTTTTGTAGACATCATTACAACAGATAGTGTCACAAGTTTGAACAGCTGACAGGGAGAAAATACAAAAAAACCCAGGTGGTTGTGTGTGAGACGTGAAAAATCAGTGTGTCACACTGAAAAATCACACACACATTGCAAAAGGGATAWTTCCTGAAGCAGCATCATTCAGGGGAACACCTCTGCCACAGGGGAGGATGGAGAGCCCTGCAGGCATGGAGGGAGACTCTGATCCCGCTTCTCCTAAACCATAAAATGCCTGGAGGGTGACAGCAAAGCTGAGCAGAGGGAATTCAGAGGGAATTCAGAGGGAATTGTGCTCCAGGGACTCTGAGGAGAGTGTGCTCTGTGCTCTGGAGTCTGTGCTGGGCCAGCAGACTCTCACTAGGGCCTGTCCTCAAGAAGGATTTATGTTTCCTTCAAAGCTTGGGATTATTTCCACCCTGATTTTAGTGCTTCTCATCACCTGGGATCATTCCTTAATCTTTCAGCTRTTTTGTAAGAGAAAACATGACAGAAAAGCTCATTTTCCTTTCCCGTCCTATAAACTTGTATGGACTAGTTGTGTATTAGAAATGTGGGTGTTCCCTCTCCTTTTCCATCCTCAGAGAGGCTTCCACTTAGAAATAAATCRTCTTTTTGAATCTGCTCAATGAACAAATTGATTCCAATCAGCTGCTCCCCAACCATGGYCAGAGCTCCCTCTGAGCACCCCTGAGCGTGCCAGCCCAACTGAGGATGAGTGGGCARCAGCCCCAAATCAAGGGTTAGAACAGGAGGGGACACCAGAGCACTCTGCTTTCACTTCTGATGGTCATTTCGATGGTTAAGTGAAGAAATTAATCCATGTGTCCTGCCCTCTGTGTCACATCAGGCTCCTCCCAGGGCATGACATGAGATGGAACAGAGRAAATTCCAGCTGGATATCATGAATCAGGTTTGTCACCATCAGTGTGGTCAAACTCTGGAGATCAGACCCCAAAAAGCCCCAAAAGGCTGAGGGAACTCCATTCTTGGAGAGATTCAAGCTCAACTACACATGGTGCTGAGCAACCTGATCTAAGCTGCTCCTGCTTGGAGCCCTCCAGACCCTCCAGACCCAAACCACTCAGTGACCCYTGGATTTGGAGCTCATTTCTGATCAGCCAGGCCAGGCTCTGCAAAGCTGCTTCTGCTTCTGAAGGCACTGTCTGCTTGGCCAGGCAGCTCTCCAGGGCAGGGACCACATCCCTGTGTCAGGAAGGTCCTCCAGGCTTTGCCTCAGTACCAATAATAATGATAAAGTGAAAGGAAAGAACTCAGTCTATCACCTCTCACTCACATGACATTTTTTTTACAGCAAATTTTAGTTTTTGAGGATTTCAGGGCTGTCAAAGCAAGTCCAAGACCTTCTCCAACATGTACTTCTACAAGATTCCAACCTTCTAGCACTGTGCAGAGGCAAACACAGGAATCCTTGCTGACACACAGGCACTGGAAAAAATCTGAATCATGTGAAAACAACCTTCCAAAACATCCCAAAATGCTCCAGWGCACCAGGGAAGTTACAAGGGTTGTGCTGTCACTGCTTTTCCAAGGAGTGGAGGATGGAGAGCTGTSCTGCTGACCAGAAGGCACAATCCACATTTCTCTCGTGAGATGACATGCTTCTTTATATCCCCATATGGATTAGGCTGCTATGGAATGTAAGGAAGTGTGTGGTTTCAGGGAGACATCGCCCGTGTCCTCTGTTCCCAGCGGCTGCAAAAGTCCCAAGATTTSCAAACTCCTGCATTTTAYYGGAGTTTGACTTTGTCAAATATAAYCAGGCAGTTTATATTYCCTTTACAATACTCTCAGCACCCACAGAGAGCAAATGAGGATCTAAACGTCTAAAAAGATTGAAGATTCCTGAATCCATGCAAATTTGATAACTGGGTTATGTTCTGTACATCTTTCTCTGGAGAAAGCAGGTTCTACCTAATCCAATAATATTCACACTGTCCTGAAATTGCTTTTCCAGTTTTTTTATAAGAATCACTACATTTCAGAGAGCATCAATTATTCACCGAATCATGGAATGGATTGGGGACCTTAAAGCTCATCTACTTTCAACACCTCCCACTCTTCMAGGTTGATCCAAKCCCCRTCCAGCCTGGCCTTGGACACTTCCAGGGATCCAGGGGCAGCCACAGCTTCTCTGGGAACCCTGTGCCAGGACCTCCCCACCCTCACAGGGAAGAATTCCTTCCCAATACCCAATCCAAATCTACCCCATGTCATGCTGCCATCCATTCTCAACTGGTGGAAAACKCTCCACATTAAGTGACACAGAAGAAGAATTAAACAGCCCTGGGTAGGAGTGACTTGTGAGGAGCAAAATATGATCCAGACGTCACAAAATTCTCCTCTTTACTCCCAGTAATTCATAGCAAGATCTTCTTTAATGGGATTAAAAGGAATGATGCAGCTATAGGAATTGCTGTAGTGGATTGATGAATATTAATTCATTGTGCTGTCTCAGCACAGTAACAGGACAAGGTGCAGGAGGTCACCTCCTAATTAATGTGACACTATGGAGCTAAGCAGGCACATATCCTTGTCAAAAACAATGGGAATARTTTCCTAAATTTGTATTATCAAAACTCAGGATAGTCCTGCCATGTCACAAATGTCCCTTTCTCCTCTGAGCACTGTTTAATTTTTTGTTCTAGTAACACTGTGTAGAAATGAGCTCAGTGTAATTTTTTTTGCAAAGAGTTGATCAGTTGCCTCTGACCCCTCTAGGACAGCCTGGAGATGTTCTGGACATCTCCAGGATATCCTCAAGATGCTGTTACACAGAGCTGAAGAGATCAAGCCATTTCTCATACACTACCTTCTTCCTCTATAGTCCATATATTCAAAATGTCAGGCAGTTTTCAATCAGTCTGAATTTATTTTAAGAAAGAATTTAGGAAATTTTTGAAGCAAGTGTTGCTACCATTATGGCCTAGGTTTGAAAACCTTTCATTCCAGGCAATGAATTTCAAYAAAACCTTTCAAACCTTCATTTCCCATGGGAAATGTCAGGAATCCCACCCCAAAATACCCTCAACAAACCTGGTCTAGTTAGAAGCTTAAAAGCCCCGTGCACATTTCAATGATTRATGTCCACAACTTAATCCTAGCTTCAAAATCCTGGTTGGGAATGACTCTTGACCAGCTCTAATTGCAAAGCTGAGCTTAGGAGCTGTAAGGGTCAGTCCCAGCTTACACAAGTCAGAACTGTGCAAGAAACTGTGCTAAACACAGCAGAAACCACTGAGTTCCTGTGCCTGCACCTCAGCTCTGTAAAATGCACCAATATAGACCCTGAAACCAATGACATTTATGTTCCTCAGCCACCGAGATGCTTTGCAAAATTTCGGTCTGAATCAAAGCCAGAGCTTCTGCATCTGACCCAGGCCCTGTGGTCTCGTAGATGTAATTCAGGAAAGTGCTTATCAAACCATAATTTCACCCTGTCCTTCTTGCACAGAACGAGCTCATAGGTTGTAAAAGATGCCCAGAGAAGCTGTGGCTGCCCCTGGATCCATGGAATTGTCCAAGGTCAGGCTGGATGGGGCTTGGAGCCACCTGGAATAGTGGGAAGTGTCCCTGCCATGATAGATGGACTTTAATGTCCCCTCTAACCAAACTGTTTTGTGTTTCTAATCATAACATTTTGGCAAGACAAGAAGCCCCCGATGGAATGAGCAGTCAGGGGTGTGAATCCTGATCTGTGTCCCCTCCCTGGCTGTGCTGATGAATCCATTGTCCACCTCTCAAACCCAAAACTTCCTTTCTGCATCTTGTCTCTTCATCTCTGCGATGATGAAAACCTGTGGCAGTCTGTGGAGCTGTGGACTTTATTTGGCTGCCAAAAAAAGATGCTCCCAGTGACTTTGGAGGCAGCCTGAGGCCAGTCCAGTGGCTTCGAGCTTCTCTTMAGTTCTGTGCTGTGCCACACCTGCACATCACATGAGGCTGTCCCAGACATCCTCAGATGGTGCCAAATGAAGCCAAACCTCCTGGCTGGCCAGCTGAGCCTGTCCCTGGCCTTGACTGAATGCATTGAATGAATTTGGGGTTTAACCCTGGAGCAGAATCCCATCCCTTATTCACTTTCTGCAGCTGTCTCCAGCCTTTTCCACCAGAGACCAGGATCAGCAGCGACTCTTCCTGGGATTGAGTTACAGACACTCACACAGGCMAGGACACTTGAGAAAAAATAACCTGGACACGGGGCTAAGGTTTAGGAAAACTTCTAGCCTGCCTGGGGTGCCAAGAACACTGTTTTAACTCTGTTCTTCTCCCCATTCCCTSGTTGAGTATCTGCACTCAGGCCCTGACTGAAGGTAAAAAAGTCTTAATTCTTCCTAAATTGCATCAACTTTGCAACACCCCAGTGCTGATGGGGTAGAGTATGGAGTGAATTTTGTAACTGAAGGCTTGCAGGAAGTGTTTCTTTAGCAGCAAGGTAGATGTTTCCACAGGGAATATAAAATTTATGTTGCTGATGTTTCCCTTGCCAGTAAATAGCCATGATGAACAAAGAGAAAGCATGAATAAAGCAGAGGAGTCCAGAGATTACTCGAGTTAATATTCTTCCCAACACTGAGCAGTGGGCAAAGAGAATTAAAATAAACAAAAACAAAACAAAACAAAAAAACAAACAAAAAAATACAAAAAGATCCCTCTCTTCCTGACTAAATGGAAAGTTTAAAAAAAAAAAAAAAAACACAATCAGGAGAATTTTTTGAGAAAGCTGGTTGTTTCCTTCTCTCTTCCACATGCAGCACGAGGTACCAGGTGCCCCAGAGGAGGAATGATCTCCACCCACATTTGATCAGGGAGGATCCTTCCTATGAACTCACGTAACTTCTTCCTTTCAGTTCTCAAGGAAGTGCTCTGACAGTGCAGAGTCTCCCTGGCCACGTGGCACTTCTGTAACCTGCCAAGCTTGAAAAGGAGGCNAAAAAAAAAAAAAAAAAAAAAAAAAAAAAAAAAAAAAAAAAAAAAAAAAAAAAAAAAAAAAAAAAAAAAAAAAAAAAAAAAAAAAAAGGGAAAAACCCCTCCTAAGCAAAACATTTTTAAGAGAAAAATCTATCAAGCTGCTTGCACTTGATGATCTAAGAGGCCTTTTCCGACCTTAATGATCCTATGACTGTAAACCCCTGATAAACCACATGCACATGGAAAGGGGCCTATGCACAGGGCTGGAAAAATGCTGCTTTTGTCCTGTTTGGAAGCTGCCCTGTGCCCTGCTGCTTGTGGTTTCTGGCAGCTGTCTCCTTGCTGAGGCTCCAGGTACAGCTGGAGGGCTCAGGGTGACTCTGAAAAGTGATGCCTGAGTGACAACTGGCAGGTGACTTCCCTTCAATGGACAAAGGAGGTGGCTTTCTTCTCTCCAACTTTTTCTTTTCTTGTTATTTAAAAAATAATTTTAAAAAAAGAAAAAAAGAAGAAGGAAAAGAAAGAGAGGAAAAAAATGGGAGAGAGATAAAAGCAGGAAGGAAAGAGCTGTATGAAGATGCCCCCATGGCAGGGGGGTTGGAAAAGGATGATCTTTATGATCCCTTCCAACCCAAACCRTTCTGTGGTTCTGTGTTTCTAAAATAAATCTCCATGCAGGTGCTGCTGTGGCTCAGGACAGGCAAATCCTTAAATCTCCACGAGACTTTCCTCCTTAGCCATGTCCAGGTTGGCGAGCTGGAACCAGATTCCAAAATTAGCCCAAAATCTATGAAACATCAAGACAGGGAGGCAGAATTTGCCTTCAGAGGCTTATTCCCACACCTCAACAGTGTTGATTTATGCACCAGTGAAAAATTCACTCCAGTACAGAAAATCCCCTGGAAATCAGGGCATCACGTGGCCCTGTGCATGGAGCAGTTCCCAGCCAAAACGTGCAGAGCTGCCTCCTGCTCTGGGGTTTCCAGGATAGGAAGGACGTGGAGCTGTTGGAGCCAGTGCAGAGGAGGCACCAGGATGATCAGAGGGATGGAGCTGCTCTGAAATGGAGAAAGGCGGAGAGATTTGGCATTGCTCAGATTGGAGAAGCTTTGGGGTGACCTAATTGTGGCCTTCCAGTACCTGAAGGAGCCTACAGGAAAGAWGGAGAGGGAYTATTTAAAGAGCCTGAAGTGACAGAAYAAGRGGGAATGGCTGCACACTGACAGAGAGTAGGGTTGGATGGGATATTGGGAAGAAATTCTTCCCTTTGAGGGTGGRGAGGCYSTGGCACAGGGTGYCCAGAGAAGCTGTGGCTGCCCCTGGATCCCTGGAAGTGTSCAAGGCCAGGCTGGACAGGGCTTGGAGCAWCCTGGSATAGCAGAAARTGCCCCTGCCCATGGCAGTGAGTTGAAAACACCATATTTAAAGTCCCTTCCAACCCAAGGGATTTTATTATTCTATGGAGAATGGTGAGGTCTCTTAAACTGGTGGCATAAGTACTGCACCATCCTCTGTCCCTCWGAGCAGAGCCAGCCCTGTCTCCCATCTGACATATCCCGTTCCCGTTGCAGGTCAGGAACCGCGGAGCCGAGCGCGGGGTGCGGAGCTATGCTCTGCTCTGGCTGGTCAAACGGAACCAAGCCCGTCTTCCTGGGAGGTTTGGTCCCCTTCAACCAGCTATAGCAGTGTGGAAAACACCAAGCCAGGAAGGTTTGCCTCCCTCTGCCTCAGGTGAACCCCACCAGCGCTTCCTCCTGGATGGATCTGCCACCCCTCTGGACGTCCCCAGAGCTGCAGCTGGGGATGCGGCACCGGAAAAGGTTTGGGGTAGGATTTTGGTTTTAATGAGCATCACTGCAAACCTGGCTATTTCAGCTTGTCCTTCATCCTCAGAAGTGTTCAAGGCCAGGCTGGATGGGGCTCTGAGTACCCTGGTCCAGTGGAAGGTGGCAACCTGCTCCCTTGGCAGGGGGGTGGATTGGGATGAGTTTTAAGGTCCTTTCCAACCCAAACCATTCCATGGCTTCCAGAGGCTCAAAATGTCACACACAAAGCTGTTGGCCCCAAAACATTCAGCAGGTCCCTAAATCAGTGTGGAGCTGCACAGCCATGACTTAAAACCATCTTTATTTCCCTTGCCAGTCAAACTTGGATCCACACCTCTCCCTTTGATCAGCACTGCCAGTCCAAGGAATCTGTAATTAAATTATTTTTAAAAATCATAAAGAGCAAGGGCAATGTATTCTTGAAAACCCTCCGTGTCTACGTGTCTTTTGTTTCTTATTTATTGCAAAAAGGAACTATAAATAACCATGATCTGCATGGTAAAGGATTTTGACATCAGTTTTCCTACAACTGCTTAGACACAGCACACGTCTCCAAGCAAGGTATGTTTTGAATCTTCCCACCCACCCCACACTGAAGAACAACCAAAAACCTTGAAAATGGCTTTGATGATGGGGCCTGTCCTGTTCTCTGAGCCAGGCAATTAATTCACGTGTCTAATTTGTTCCCATTTTCATCCCACCAAAAAAAAAATTCAAAGCTGCCAGTAAATAAATTAACAAATGCATATCAAAATGTGCGTTATCCAGGATGCCCTTATTTTTTTCCTGGGTGGATGGTGAGGAGGGAGCATGGATCCTGCAGTATAAGGAGTGGCATCAGTCTGGTCCAAAGCAGTTTGGATCTCAGCTAAGGACAGAAATGACTCATTTTTCCAAATACAATGGGGCACAACTTATTTTTTTGTCAGATCTCCATGGCCAATGTCATTTGGAAGACTCAGACACACAGGGAGAGCAGTGCATGGGGGACAATGTGGCCAGGATCATGTGTGTCACAAACAGGGCAAAAAACACCAGGTTTGAARTCCCCCTCACCCATCAGGAGGGAATTTTGAGGGGCAGGAAGGATTGTGCACATTGTATGGGTTTGCTGGCACTCCTGAGCCATGAAGGTTTAAAAAATTCAAGTTAAAAGACAGATTGTTCCAAGGGTGGGGAGGCCCTGGCACAGGGTGCCCAGAAAAGCTGTGGCTGCCCCTGGATCCCTGGAAGTGTCCAAAGCCAGGCTGGACAGGGCTTGGAGCAACCTGGGATAGTGGAAGAAGTCCCTGCCCACAGCAGGGGATTGGAATGAAATTAACTTTAAGGTCCCTTCCAACCCAAACCATTCCATGGTTTTATCCCCAGGTTTCCTTCTCATTCCAGACCCTGAGCAAGGACTGTGTCATCTCTAACAGTTCCTGTATCTCAACCACCTCATCTCCCAGCCCTAAATCCCTGGGGGTTTCTGAGCACCTCCTCTAAACTGTTCTCTGTTTTACCTGGGACTGAGTCAAAAGGGGATTTTTTAAACAATTCAGATCTCACTGCACATCTTCTCCACACAACCTGGGTTGGCTCAAGCACCACATGGAAGTGAGGAACACCTGTAGGGCACAGCATTGGGCTGTGGATCCCCAGAGGCTCCCAACAACAGACAGAGAAAGCCCAAAAAATAAAAAGAAAACCCTGAAGGACAACATGTAAGTGGAAATAGTCCCACAAAGAGATTTTAGCCAACTGTCTTACCAATTACCCCAGAGAAATCTTGTCAAAATCACAAGTGGGGGAAAAGTACATGTGTTGATTTGCTCAGTAACTTGTGGAAAATAAAATGTGTAAAAAAAGACTGAAATTAAAATTTAGCTTCTTGATGTGCTCTTCCCTCTTGGTAAGCATCCCTTACTTTAGGGTAGCTTGGGAAAAGAAATCTTCCCCATCTTCTGTTCCTCCTGCATTTCAGCATTTACTAAACCCAGAGATTCCAGCAAGAGATTTCTTACACTGCCATAAAGGAGAAATAATAAAAAGCACCAACAGCTATTAAAGAGAAAGGTGTCTTGAAAACCCAACAGTCATAATTACGTTCTATGATGATCTGGAATGAAATATTTTGCATCAGTAAAGACCAAAAATTCAGTTTCTTTCCCTGTTCAATTATCTTTTGAAGAAAATTATAAATGTTTTGTTTTCTGGTGAATTTAGGAGTCATTTTGGTCCACCAAAAATGTTTTGGAAAGCAAGAAATACCACGGAATTTTGAAACTAATGTGGTTCAGCTTTCTCTGGCATGGAATGAGCAGGACAATTCCTCACTCCTTCCTCTGCTGAGCTCTTAAGACAAGAAGATCCACAGGATTTAGTTCTGGTGCAGCAGGAATAGAGGGACAGCAGCATTTTCACAAGCCACACTCCTAAATGTCTGTCTCACTCTGTCTCATTTCCCTTCAGCACTGCTAATCTGATTTTTTACACTGATTAATTGAAAAAAAAAAACCCCACACTCTTCCATTGCATTTTTATTTAGGAAACAATTATGAGATAACCAGGATCAACGATGACTAAATTCAAGAAATAATTCTTAGAAATGACCAAGTTCCTTTATCTTCAGAAAGGTCARAACTGATCCAATTTGTCTCCTTCAGACTTAAAAGCCTAAACCACTTTAGCAACAGCCTTTAGCAATTCTGCATTGAACAAGCACAATAAATAAAAACAGAATAAATAAAAACAAGGGTGCAAACCAACCTTCAGAACCTTCTGTAAAGCATTCATGGGTGTGAAATAAAATATCATTTCATTGGGCATTAATTGCCTGTACTGTCAGTTTTCAGGAAACGCTGCATTCATGCCAAAAGCCATTTTTACTCATATGAAATAAATATATATATGTCTATATATTTACATTGAAAAGGTTTGAAATGCAAGATTTTTGCAAATGCAAGACATTATTTCAGTCTTTTAAAAACAGACATTGACCACACAAAGATTTTGGGCACCATTATCAAGGAGGATCGCTGCTGGTGACTGCTTAGAACCCCAAGAGCATCACTGTTCTCCCCTCTCTCTTAAAAATGATTTCCTGAGAAGGATCAAGACCCACCACCATTTACCTGCTCTTCCACCAGCCACATCCTGGTTCTCTCAGGGCATGAGAACGTCTAATCCAGTTTAAAACCTCATTTTTCCTCCCCTGGAGGAGCAAAGGTCACTCTCACAGAGGCAGAAAGCCACTGCCAGCCCTTCCTTCGCTGGAAATGAAAAATACAAACAAGGCAGGCAAGCAATCACCTCATCACCTGATTAACATTCTGATTAGCATCCCCCCCTGATTAACTTTGCCTGATGCAACTTTATATGGTAAAACCCTGCTTGAATCCTTTGCAAGCCRACTTCAGGCTGGGATGATGAGACATTTGGGTACTTTGCCTTCGTGTTTCTCATAGCTGCTTATCACTCATCAGACATCGTGCACCACAGAAATTCTGTGATGTCTCCCCCACTGCTGATGTCCACCTGAGCATCAGGAGATGCAGCAGAGGTGAAAATAGCATGGGTGTGTCTCTACAAGGGTGGTTTGAAGGTTTTGCCGACTTGGAAGCCGTAGGTGGGAAGCAGCAGGAGGATTTCTCTCTGTGATGGAAGTGTAGGCACATTTCATTTCAGAATATCAATTTTTGCAATAAAAAAAAAAATAAAAAGAGAGATGAAAAGGAGGGAGAGTAAATTCAGCTACTATTGTGGAAGAGCTTTTAGCAATTCCTTAACTGATTAAAGGGAAAATGGAGTTTGCTCATAGTTGCATGTGTCAGTCCTGATATTTAAACAATCTTTCTACTGGAATGAAAATACAAAGAAATACTTTTATATTTTGGATATTCCCACTGTCCAGCACAAACATTTCCACCATTGCCCATAATCCATCACCACTTCCCAAAGCTCCTGGGGTAGAGAAATCTGACATTTCTGAATTCTCAAAAGAGTAACAGGGAAGCAACAACTAAATTATGGTTATTGCAATCCATGTGAGAAAACTGTGCTGCTTCAAAACCTCTTCTACCAAGTTTCTAAGAATTATTTCTTGAATTTAGTAATCATTGATCCTGGTTATCTTGTAATTGTTTSCTAAATAAAAATGCAATGGAAGASTGTGGGGTTTTTTCAATTAATCAGAGTAAAAAAACAGATTAGCAGTGATGAAGGGAAATGAGACAGGGTGAGACAGACATTTAGGARCCTTTTAGCACCCAGGARCWTTTACAACTTTATTTCYTCCTCATATCTAATCTAAACCTGCCCTCTGTCWGTTTAAAACCMTTTKTCCCATCACTGTCTGCCTTTGTAAAAAGTTTCTGTCTCTCTTTTATAAGCCCSCTGTAAGTACTCAAAGGCCACAACCATTCAGAATTGGTTGAAATAAAGGACCAGCRGTCATTTTCTGGGCTCATAAAAGGCAGGAAAAAAAAGGTCAGGGATGGTCCATTCAGCCTGGCACACACCCATTCACTTTTCCCTTGTATCCACAGCRTCAGAATGGAAGTGCCAGGTCTGGTTAAGAGGCGTCTTTCAGGTTAAAATGGGACACGAGGCTTCTGTCACCCACCCGAGGTCCCCATCCCACCTTCACAACGCCACATCTYAGAGGAGGAAACCTCCAGCAGAGGTTATTCTCTGAAATCTCTGCCTGGGATATTTCTGGAAACTTCACGGCACTGCGGTCAGAATTTGCATATGATTGGAAAAGTGATGAATTTCCATTACTTATTTAAACAAAAATAAATTAAAAAGTCAAATCAAGACTCAGCAAGGTGAAAGGACTCAAAAATTAGGATCCTACTGGTGCTTTTACAACTCTCACCAAAACCACTCTGAGTCACTTATTCTGTGAAACTTTTGAATTCTGACACTTTCTTGCACACAAAATGTTGTGGCCAGGAGTGATTGCTTTGCAAGAAAAATCAGAAAAGTAGGAAATTCCCTTCTTAAAAAGAGAGAATTCTGGAAACATACAAGACCCAGGTAGCATGGGGCTCTGAACAAGCTCTTGTAGTGGAAGATGCTGCTCCTTGCAGRGTRTTGKACTACATGACAYTTAAAGATCCTTTCCAMWTCAAACTACTCCATGATTACATGATTTTATGATTCTGTGATGAATGACGAAGATTTTTGGATTTTACCTGGGAGCAGACAAATGGCTGCAGCAAAAATGAGTTTATTTCTGCAGGCTGCCTTATCAGACCTACCTGGCTACTCTGAGTTTAAGCTCTTTGATACAGGGACTTACTGGTAAGAAAATGAGTTTTCTGAATTTAATTTAGTTGGAAAGCAGTGGATGGTGGAGCACCAGCTAAAGACTGGATTTTTGTCACATAACACTGACTTCTCAATGCTCCACAAGTGTCCCTTTCCTGAGTTTGTCACAGATCACCACCAAACTCAGTTTCAGTCTAACCCTACAAATTACCTGCACAGTGCAGGGTGGGTTATGGAATGCTTTTTTGGAGGAAGAGGAGTGCTGCTGTGTTTGTAAGGATTTATAAGAATATATGTTCAAAAGGAAGAAAATACATTATCTCAAGCAAGAAAAATAAAGTCTTCCTACCTGTAAATTTTAAAAAACGTCTTATTTTTGCAGAAGTGTCATAAACTTTAATGATGGTGATTTTGAAAAATGTGAAAAGTATTCACATTTTACACCAGTGTCCAGATCTCTAACTAAGGCAGAACTACATGTCAGAATAAAAAAAATCCCATAGGGTAAATTCCATTCTCATGGAGAAAATCATATTAGTTTTTTGTTTGTTTGTTTGTTTGTTTTTTCAGAGCATTAAGAATCACAAAATAACTATTTGGAACTTGGAAAAATCTCAAAATCAGAAATGTGAGAATTTCCTTTGCATAATTCAGACCTGTTAAAGGCATTTCATTTTCTCCTCACASCTTCACATCTCACGTATGACAACTGCCAAAAAATGCGTTCATGTCTCAATATAAACCATGGAAATATTTTATTTTTTTTTCACCATTGCAAAGTTGTGGTGCATCAGCCATATTTGAATGTTTAACTATTCACCTTTTGAGCACCTAGGTAACCCAAACCACTGACGCATTTAGGGTCAGACTGGTTGAGTCTGACCTTCCGCTACCTTGCAGGCTTTTGAAAMCATTTTTTTGTTTCTATAATTGGCAATTTAACTGACCCACTTTGAAAGGATATTTCAGTAAATGGCATTGGAGAAAACCCCTTCTGAGGGGAGCATTTCCTTTAACCTGTGCACCTCTAACTTGAAGAAGGAAACTGAAATATACATTTAATTTTCTGAAGCGTCAGCATCTTTCGAATGAGCGGATGTAGGTCATGGGTATCCCAGAAACCGCCAGCTAAATTCTCYACATCCTCCTTTGGATGGCACAAGGTGAGTAAAATTTGGATTTACGCACAAATATTGAGCAAGTGTAAAAAAACCTGAATCTTCTCCACACTGTTTTTATGAGAAAAAAACTCCACCAAAATTAGACCTGAGAAAAGCTCTGAGCAGCGGCTCAAGGCTGTTGAGTGACTTTATGGGGCACATCTGAGCTATTCATGACCCTCAGTCAGAGCAAAATTATGGGAGCTTTTCCTAATAAAAGAAATATTAGAGAACAGACTCGAAGTTACAGAATCCTACAACCACAGAATGGTTTGAGTTGGAAGGGACCTTGAAGATCATCTAATTTCAACCACCCACTGTCCCAGGTTGTTCCAAGCCCCATCCAACCTGGTCTTGGACACTTCCAGGGATCCAGGGGCAGCCACTACATCCATTCAACTGCTGGAGCTCTGGAGTCCTGGCTGAGCTTGCTATAAATTAAAATAGAACTGGCAGATATCTCCAAATACTTTGCATATTTTTAAAATCACCATCATTAAAGTTTATGATGCTTCTGTTAAGTAAGATATTATTATTATTATTATTATTATTATTATTATTATTATTATTATTATTATTATTATTATTATTATTATTATTATTATTATTATTTACAAGTAGGAGGACATTTACTTTGTTTTCTTGCTGGAGAGAATGTATTTTCTTCCTTTAGAGCTTGTCTGGGCAAGCTGTGCCTGTGTGTCATTTTGCAACTCCCAGCCTTTGCAGAGTTTCTCTGGAACCCCTCTGTCCTGTCCCTAACTTAGAAACTGGAAGTTTAACCACACCATCACACTTCCCAAAYCCTTTTCCTAAGGATAAAAACAGTCTCGTAGCACGAGAGAAGGGAAATGAAAGCAAAATGAAAAGGTGGCAAGCTCAAAACAAAGTTCATTATTTTTTTTCCTACGTGAAGAATGAGTGACTTTTAGGAACTCACTGTCACCAGGCATTCTGATCAACACTGAGATATCACAACCAAGGTGTAACCATGAATAAAATAGCCCAAATCAGAGAAGAATTGAGCTTGAGCAGGGACATTGCTCCTCAGATTTCCTGAAAAATTATAATCCATGGGAAGAATAAGAGAGCAATTCAGTGGTGGCCAGATATCCAACATCTGCCCAATTTGGGATGGAAAGACATCAGGCTGGCCTAGGAGAGAACAGATCCAAACCTGTGCCAGCTACATTTGGGCTTGATACCAATGGCATCCTGATTTAAAATTGAATATTTTGCACCCACAAATTTGCCACGTTTATGTTTTTTTCTGAAATCATCTGGGTTTCATCACCGTTTGAGTGACATGCTGAAGGACGTCATCTACAGACCTAAGATATACCCTGTATTCCACCTCTGTTAATGGAACCTATACACATACATTTCTTAATTTAGGTTATGGTCAGAAACCACAGTGAAGGCTGGGGGAAAAAACACCTACTCCACATTATTTAGCACAGCCCAGGAGCCCTTATAAAAGGTCCAGCAGCAAATGTGCCCAAACATCTCCAGCTCAGCAGAGCCCAGCACAAGCATCAGAAGTAAGAGAAGAAAGAGACGATGTCTCCAACTCTTAGTGCTTCTCTGGTAAGAACTGGATTTCTGGGTTTATTTCCCCCTCAGTTTGACAGAGATGTATTTAAATTGCAATGGATGGAATAGGGATATATTTAACTTTTTAAATACTTGTTCAAACCATTAATAATTAGAAATAACTAAAATGTGAGAGTGCTCATGGGGCAGCAATGAGCGTGTGCATCAGTGACATGGACTACCACAATGTATTCTGAGGCAAGAAATACATTAAAAACTCAGCTTTAGAGTGTATTTTTTCTGTTCTATCCTTTCTGCTCTCATCTGTATTATATTATTTTCTATAATTTAACATTTCTTAATCATCAAATTACAATTGGGTGTGCATGCACCTGTCAGCACTGTGAGAATCAGTTAATGAGAGCAAAAGTGGATGTGACATCGGCACATTTTTTCGTAATTACTCTATCTTTCAATACAGGGTTTAACTACCAGTTAGGCTGACTGTAGATAAATTTCCCACCTGTCTTGTGTCCTAAATGCATTTTTTTTGTCCTAAAACCCAATTTTCTTCAGCTCAGACCCCTGCTCCTTGTGTTGCTGGCCTTGCTGTCTGCCCACGGGAAGGTGATCAAGCCTGGGCTCAAGCCAGGGAGCATCTTCAAGCAAGCATCTGCTGGATGCCTGACCCAAAAAGACTCAAAATTCCCCCAAACTGTGAGAGTAAACATCAGCATCACCAGCACGAACCAGGACACCCAGGGCACTCCAGATGTCAGCAGCCGCTCTCTGGCTCCATGGGATTACAGGTATGGCTCCATGTCCTTTTGGCCTGCAAAAACACCGGATACTCTGGCCAAGAATAATGCCTTCATCTCCATTTTCAATGCTTCACAGTTGAGAGATTTTGGGAATATGAGGGTATCCACAGTCCCTAAAATCCTCTTTGAAAGAGAACCATTGCAGAAGGCAGCACAAAGTAAACACATGGCGTAGGCAACATAGAGAAGGCAAAGCAAATTGCTGTTTAAACTTAATTAATTTATTTGTATGCAAGCATTATCTTCAAAAGCATTCTTTACCTAAAACTTCATGAAAAAATAGCTCAGAGGGTTAATATTGCATCAAATTCAGTGGTGGCTTAATAATATCAGCATCAATGTTTCATGTTTTGGGGAGGAACTGAAGGTTTTTGGGTCTGTTAGTGGGAGTTGTGTTGAGAAGCTCAAGTATTTCTAATCAGTCTTTTAAAGTCAGTGCCTGTTTGAAGTAAGTTCTTTGCAAAGGCAATTGCATGCAGCCATGCATTTAGAAATACCCAGTATTTAGTTAGTTGCTCCCTTTTTTTTCTGAAAAACCAACYGTTTTGGAGGATCTGCTATCCCTCCATAGGCAACACACCCCAGGTTCCTGAGCTGGGAGCTCATAGCCATCCTGACTATCGTGCCTTTGGGCTCAAATATTCCCTTTCCTGATTCCTTCCCAAGGATCGACGAGGACCACGACCGCTTCCCGCGGGCGATCGCGGACGCCGAGTGCCGCCACTCGCGGTGCGTGACTCCSGAGGGGCAGCTGGACCACAGCCTCAACTCCGTGCCCATCAGRCAGGAGATCCTGGTGCTCCGCAGGGAGCAGAGGGGCTGCCAGCAATCCTACAGGCTGGAGAAGAAAATCATCACCGTGGGCTGTACCTGTGTCACCCCTTTGCTCCAGCACCAGGCGTGAAGGGAGACGGAGGTGGCAGGAGCCACGGAGAATTTCCTCGCGTGGAGATGGAGGGGTCTGATCCAGCCTCTGAAAAGATGAATCAAGCTGTAAAAATTAGCTGGAATACATCACAGTACATTGAAAATTAGGCATCTCAGTTTAAAAATTTAATGTTTTCCCCAGAAATCTTAAACTCCACAAATTCAGAATCTAGACGCCTTCTCGCACCTTTCTGGGCTGAGAAGTAATGGTGACCCTAACCCATCTTTAGTTTAYCCTTTGAAATGTCTATTTATGTAAATCTATTTATGCTGGTGGAAATTATAGTAATAATGTATTATCCTAATATATTTTTTTAATATTAAGGTGATGTTTATTTATCTTTGTGTAATAAAAAAAAAAATCAGTCAAAAACTCTTTGGTATTCTCCTTTCTTTCTTAAGAATTCTTCTTGGTAAGGCAAGAAATCMCTGAATTGTGACMATARAAGAGRTTTACGTGATGCTAAAAYCTCAAATTCCCTTGAAAACATCTAYTTCTGCAGCAATAGAAYGTAAAGMCCATGGAAAAARAKATTAGGGAAAACACCMTTTTACCRTTAGAGAGGCTAAGATATCTGGAGGAAAATTATTAATAAAGTAGCACCCAAGAGATCCACATTAAAGACAGACAAGCAAAGAAAAATGTCTCCTGGGTAGCTACCCAGTTATGATCAGGTACCTGATTATCTGATTGGAAAAGGGTTTGTAAAGGTGGGTTCAACACAACACTTCAAATGCTTCTTTGGGGGGGAAAGAAACTCCAAGAAACTCCTCCTAAAACAACGAGTGCATTTCCACTGCTGAGTTTCACCTTTGCTCCAACATTATCTGCGAGTCCGTGGAGCAGAGACACCACCTGGGGAAGCTCATGAGAGAGTCAGATGGGTGACTGAGGCAATTAACCACATCTTGCTGATTGTAATCGTGATTTTTCTCTGCGTTCGTGTCCTTCCAGCACGTTTTCAGCGCTTCAAATGTGGGGCACCCTGACACAGCAGCTCAGCCGCAGTCGGATGGGGTTTGCGTGGGTGGTGTCTGGCGCAGTAGGTGGGTTTATTTAAAGCTCACTTGGGTTAAAAGTGCTCTGATGAGCATGTTCCATGTTTCAGAGGGCAAGGCTGCCTGGGGAAGACGCGGATGTTTGGTTTGCTGCTGTCTCAGGGAGGTGTGGCCRCGCTCAGGCGATGGCAAAGTGCCACTGGCGAATGCCACAGCAAATACAGAACGTGCAGAGATGCACAGCTCAGGGGTGCAGGACCCTGGTGAGGGGAAGGTCCTCTCAGGTGAAAGTATCTTCTCCAGAGCCAGCTCTGATCATCCCAAATTTTGCTGCCAGGGGTTATTCCCTCCAGCTGTTCCCATGAACCCAAACCCTCCCTAACGCTCTCCAGGTGGATCAACCTGTAACCCAAACCCACGGGCTTCACACCATTCCTCAGCCTGGCAGAGAAACTCTGGACCAAGGAAACATTGATTAACTCAAACTGATGGCAGTATCTGCAATCACAACAATGAATTCCTGTCCACACCTTCAGTTATTCTCAAATACTGATGTAATTTTGCCCAAACATAAGAACCTAGGAGCCCTTATATTTACCTATTTTACCTAGTAAATATAGCTTACCTACCCTTATATTTACCCCAATTTACCTAGTTTGAGCTTATCTCCAGCTATTCTTCCTTATGGTCTCCTGCAATTTCTGAAGTTTAACTCAGCTGACTGTCCCACAAGTATTAAGCATGTGAATGAACTTATAAAAAAAAATTAAAACAAACAAAAAACTAAAATTCACAAACAAACAAAAATAAAAATAAACAAAAAAAAGCAAGGAATATTCATCTTTTGAGGTTTTAAAATATTTATATAAATATCAGTCCAGGAATACTGAAACAGAACTGACTTCCTTGTCCTTTCAATAATCTCTCAATGTCCTACCACTTTTTGTCAAATTATCTGCAATTAGCCCAAGTAGCTTCTAACAGTTAAAACCACAGAACTCCAGACTCTTTCTTTCTTGGAGGTCTTGTGCCACTAGCTGGAGTTGGCACATTTGTGGTGGGGGGCTGGAAAATGCTGAGAGAGCTGTGCTGAGGTGGAAAAACTCAGAAGCAAGTCAGAAAGAGATGACACAGCTGGAGCATTGAAAAGCCAACAACTTTCTGCTGACARAGCTCACAGATCAGCAGCAGCATCATGGAATGGGTTGGGTTGGGAGGACCTTAAAGGTCATTTAATTCCAACCCCTGCAATGGGCAGGGACACCTTCCACTATCCCAGGTTGCTCCAACCTGACCTTCATGAAGATAATCCAGTCTCCCTTCCACCAACATGATTTTTGTTGAACCATTTACCAACCCAGCTAAATCTGTGCCTTAGGACAGAACCATTCTTTATTTATTTGGCCAACTTTGTGCTCACATTCACAGGCTGCTTGGGTGTTGTACATGCTYCTGCAGAAGCAYTTAATGGATTAATTAATCAGCAGATTCATGGGCAGGAAAACTGTTCTTTCCTGCTGCAAGTTCTCTCCTAATTGCTGACACCTTGAGCCAAGAGATTTTTCTTCACCTTGCTGTGTTCACTTGGAAAGGTGCAGAATAATTCCAAACCAATGCACCCTGACAAGGGCCACCTCATCAGTGTCCTCATTTTTCTACAGTCAATAATGATCACAATCACCAAAGAGAGCAGAGCTCTTCTTTCACCCATGCACAGCTCTCATCAGTTTGGGGTTCAACAGGCAAAGATTGTTTTTCCTTGTTTTCAAGAACTTCAGTGCAAATTTCTGCTAATTTGATGCTCTTAAATGATACTGTCATTAGAGGGAGGGAGGTGGAATTGCTGCAAAACCCTCTCCCAACARAAAAGTTTCCAGTCCAGCATTGCTCCCCATATCAATTTTGTGTCAGCTTGCAAAATCTAAGCAGCAGTGCCTTGGCAACCAGACTGCTTGGCAGCCTGTGAGTAAAACCCAGAAATCTTCCAGAAAGGGAAGATTGAGATTGGATTTTTGCAAATAATCACGCTCATCGTTGCCACTTATCAAAGCRATCTGGACAGAAACCAGCTGCCTGTAAAAGATGCTGCAGATTCAGCTGTAATGRGGCCAAGAACATGAGTTTCAGAAGCCTGAAATAAAAAAAAGCCACCCTGAAAAATCATGAGGTCAAGTTAGAGAGGAGATGAAGCAATTCTACTTATTTAACAGAACAGGGAACCTCAATCTTAATACAAATATATTGTGCTTACTAAGAATGCAGACAAAACATGATGGTTTGTATGGATTTTACTCACTCATAGAAAGCTGTGCCCAGAAAACAGCATTTTGCCAGTCCATGAGCCCAAATAGCTTCAAACGTATTTTTAATATTTTGTTGAAGTTATAGAAAAAAAAAGGTAGAAAAGCTGTGCCACTTTTCTGAAGGAAGAATAAATAAAAAGTTACACCAAAAGCAAGAAGGGATTTCTCTGAAGAGCTGACGGCTTGAACCTGCTCCCACTATCTAGCCCTGGAAGTATTGGGGGAAATTAGAAAAGATGAAAAATGTTTTTAATCCTAGGATATCCTGARYTGGAAGGGACCCACAARGRCCATCWAAGTCGTACCCTTGAAACTCCTSTTTGTRAGCAGCAAAGGCAGAAAGTGTAGTTTGTTTCTGGTGCTGAGTCTGGCTGGCATCTTCTCAGCTCCTGAAAGCCAGAACCACTACAAGTTCCATCCCCACAAACAGCTCTKGCTCTGCCAAGTTGTACCAGACAATCACAGACATTTTAAGCAGGTTTGGGATTTTTTTTGTCCGTGCCTTGTAACTGTGCTGTAAAAAATGCAGAATCAGCCCCCTCATTCTTCTTGAGCACAAAGTTAAAAATAATATCAGTRCAATAAAAGGAAGAATAGGATGGAGACCAAAGGAGATTATGATATTATAAGATTATTTGTGTTGGGAGGGCAAGGCACACAGGTGGGATGTCAGTGAGAGGAAATCAGAAAAGAAAAGGAATAGGAAAGGCCACAAGGCTCAGTCACCAACCTGTGACCGGAGGCTGCTCAGCCCAGCAGGTTACAAGGAGACATCATGGCATTGCTACTACACCTCCAGCCGTGTTTTCTCCTCCTGGTAAAACAGCCCAGCCCCTGGAAGCTGCTCCAAGCCACATCTCAGAGCCAGAGATGCCCAGCTGGGCACCCAGGGTCTGGCTCYATGGCTGCAAAGGGAATAAAGTGAGCAAAGCCTTTAGCAAAGGCTGTGAAATTGCTCTCGGTGCTGATATGACTGTGCTGTTTACAAGAATAAATTTGTTTGYCGTGTTCTCTGATTCACAGAATCACAGGWTGGTTTATGTGAGAAGGGACCTCAAAGACYAWCCAGCTYCAAKCCCCAAATTAATAGATTGCTGGCAGTGAAAGCCTGCACCCAAAAAATAACCAGGCTCATATTTACAATCAGCTGCACTCTAAGAATGATGCCATTAACAGGAAACAAACCCCACATACAAGCAATGCCTCCCTGAGTGGTGTGTGGTTTGCAGCTGGGATCTCCGGCTGCAAAACCTCATGACCCATGGGTGAGACTTCCTTAATTAGCCAGCTGTGTATTTTCCAAATTAGCTACTTCATTATCTATCCCATTAGGACAACTCTTAGGGTAAAGCTGGCGAGTGTTCGGGAGCATCAGCCATAAAACCCTGCGTCAAAGTAATTACAAGAGAGAGGAGAGATTTAGGGTAGGTCTCTCCCTGAAAAACAAGTGAGGGCAACCCCAGCTGGAAGGTTTGTGGAGAGAAGTAGGTCAGGAGTAAGAAGCGAGTTGCGATTTCCTGGTCAGCGGTTGCTGTAAGAGCAGAGCTGGTGACACACGAGCGCGAGCAGGAGACGCCTCGCGGGGTTTGCTCTGCACCACATGAAGAGCTCGGCGGTCATAATGAAAGAGCTGCWGCCACAAACGGTGTAGATGTTTGTAACTGAATGAGATGGGGACTCACAGGGTGTTGGACCGACCCTCAGTGACCGACAGAACACACAGAGTCAACAAAGAGCACCAAGGGAGTCATCGCAAAATCACAAAATCACAGAATCACAGAAYGGTTTTGGTTGGAAGGGACCCTAAAGTTCATCTCATTCCACCCCTGCCATGGACAGGGACACCTTCCACTATCCCAGGGTGCCCAAAACCCCGTCCAACCTTGGCCTTGAGTAATTTAGACCCAACAACTCACCTGGACCACCTGGGTTTCCACCCCAGGGTCTACCTGCACTGGATGGATCTAACTTAGAGTGGCTTCTGTGCAGTCAAAATGAAAAACGAGAATGCACACACAGGTTTGTCCTGATTTAAATGAAAAAGGAAATGCAAGCTTAAAACCTCCCCCAGCAGAAACCAAAGTCAGAGGTCTGACAGCCCTGCTCAGCTCCAGATGAAAGATGTCAAAATGTCAAAAAAAGCAACGTTGCAGTAGCTTGATAAAACAGTAAATAGTTATAGAATCATGGAATATCCTGAGGGATACACAGGGATGATCCAGTGCAGCTCCTGAACACTGAGCCTTGCCAGGCTGTGCTCCATGGGCAGCTGAAGGGGAGAAAGAGCAATTTCTCCTTTCCTAAGGCAGGACACCTCAGTTCTACAGGTATAATTCCTGGTTCCTCAATGTGGAGGGATCCTCATCCACCACTTCAATCCCAGCACCTGTGAATTACCTGGGCTGAGGAGCCGTGAGATGGAGCCACCTGACACCTCCTGCATTCCTGCTCAGCCAATCCTTCAGCTGGAGGAGGAGGAGGTTGACTATGGGGATGAAATCTTTTCCCAGCTCAGGCTTTTCCCAGCTCTCACGAACCATCCCAAATTCCGGCTGGAATGTGATATCTCCCATCTTTTCCCATCATTCCAAAGGTCCAGAGAACCTTGTTCCATTGCCACTACTGCCTGCAGAACCTCCCCTCACTCCTTTCAGCCTCTTCTTTGCATCTTTTCATCTCTTTAGGCTGCAAGTTCTCTTCTGSTCCCTCTCACTCATCTCACTGCACTGGAAAATGCCCAAAATTTGCCAAAATCTCTCAGTGCTACTGCAGCACAAACCCATCCATTGTCTGTTCTCATTCTGAGCTCCCATAATTTTTTTTTAAGTAAATATTTCAAACAGTTATTATTTTTTAAATAGTATTTATTTTTAAAAAATAAAATATATTTTTATTCAGCATATAAATTATTTAATAAATACAGATTAAATTTATCACTTTTTTTATACTCTGAGCATACACAGAGCCATAAATACAGCCATAAATAGAAGACATAAATAGAAACACATCAGTTCTTTACCATTTTAACACTCAAAAAAGTAGACTCAATTACCTCCCAAAATGTTCTGAAAAAAAAATCAGTTGCAGCAGTGACATAAACTCAGAGTGTGGTGACAACCAGGCCTGGTGGCACTGAAGTCTGACTGACACTGATAATATCCCAATGAGCAGGGATGGCCAGAGAAGGGAAAGGGGATGGAGGATGAGGAAGGGAGGGAGAAGGTGCAGGAGGAGGAATTTTTTCTGGCAGTGCTGATGGATGTATTCAATCAGGGCAATTTACTGCCAAGGACAACTTTGGAAACTATAATTAGATTCAGCAAACTGATATAAACCACAACGAAAAAATAGATTTTAAAAAGCACTTCTTTACCCTCTCACTGCTTGAAGTCACAAACAAAACTCTTCCTCCTGTCCATCACCAGTTATTGGCGATTCCCATCCTAAAATCCATGAACAAACAACAGCAAGGTTTGTGCCCTTCAGGAGATCATTTTCTCAGATTTGGAAGGGGAATGCCAAGAGAAATATAGGTTAGATATTAGGAAAAGGTTTTTTAGGGAAAGAGTGATAAAGCACTGGAATGATCTGCACAGGGAGGTGGTGGAGTCACCATCCCTGGGTGTGTTTTAAAACAGATTGGATGTGGCGCTTGATGCCATGGTTTAGTTGAGGTGCTGGGGCATGGGTTGGACTCGAAGATCTTGAAGGTCTCTTCCAACCCTGATGATCCTGAGATTCTGTGAATTCCTGGGAGGCAGTGGGACTTCACCAGAGGGATTTTTACAGGAGATACATCCTCACCCCAATGTTTCCTGTCCCCAGTGGTGGCCCCTAGGCTTGGTGCCGGACGAGGGGCGTGACACAGGTGCAGCCCACGGTGATGACCCTCTTCTCCAGGCGGTAGGAGGGGACACAGCCACGCTGCTCCCGCCTCAGCACCAGGATTTCCTGCTTGATGGGCACCGAGTTGAGGCCGTGGTCCTCCTGGCCCTGGGGGGTGACGCAGCCGGACAGGCGGCACCGCGCGTCCGCGATCACCCGCGGGAAGCGGTTGGGATCCTCGTCCAGCCTGGGGGTGGGGACACAGAAATGATTTAGGCGCTTGGTTTTATCTCCATCGTGCATCCTCACTATGACACAAAAGATTTGCCTGTCCTCAGCCCTTTCACTATGCTTTCCTAGACATGGAATCAGCGTTGGAGGGTAAATATTGCCGTATCATCCTCTAGGAGCAAATGAATAGAGTGGAGCGTGGGTTAAATGCTCACAAATCACAGCTGGCCAATTAATTTGTGTTTGGTTTTAATTTCAGCATTTGGAAATTTCTTCGTGTTAGGAAAATRTGAAATTTCAATGTACTCCCGTCATTCTTTTCCTAGAGAGATAATTCATTTCATCATTATTTCAACCCCGTGCAGCACTACAGGCTTGGGGCAGAAGGGTTGGAAAGATGCTCAGAGGAGCTGGGGARGGGTCTGGAGCACCAGGAGCAGCTGARAGAGCTGGGAAAGGTGCTCAGCCTGGAGAAAAGGRGGMTCAGGGGGGACYTKGTGGCTCTGCACAACTCGCCAAGAGGATGGGGACAGCAGCGGGGGKTGTGTTCTGCTCCCAGGGAACAAGGGACAAAAGGAAATGGCCTCAAGTCCTTCCAGGGGAAATTTAGATTGAATATTAAGAAAAATTTCTTCCCTGAAAGAGTTRTTTTTAGCCTTGGCACAGCTGCCCAGGGAGKTCATGGAATCACCATCCCTGGAGAGGTTTAAAAGCCATGCAAAAGTGGCACCTGGGGACATGGGTCAGTGGTGGCCTTGTCAGTGCTGGGGRATGGTTGGACTCAATGACTTTAGAGGTATTTTTCAACCTAAATTGATGATTAGAAACCATTCCAATTTATCCCTTTCAAATAGCTTCTCTTGGAGAAATTTCACCGAACATGAAAACGCCAGCATGCATCAAGAAGAGTTTCCATAATTCATGGGGCTGAATAATGTGCATTTGCTGAGGATGAACCCCCAGTCACTCCAAAAACCCTTCTGTGACCCAGCCCTCACAACTTAGGTAACAACTGAGCAGTCACCTGTAATCCCAAGGAGCCAGAGATCGGTTCCTGACATCRTGAACCATCCTAAAGGCACGGTCTGAGTTGCTGATCCGAATGTCAACTTTCACYGTGGTGGGGAATTCGGGATCCTTTTGGTTCAGGCAACCTTCCCTCAGCCTTGCAGAGGCACCAGCCTTTCTGTGGGGTGAGCTCCTCACAGTGAGGGCTAAAACCAGCACCAAAACCAGTGATCTGAACTGGGAGAGAGAAAAGGGTTGTTAGTTTTCCCCAGTTAGGAGAGAGAGCACAAAGAGACAATTCTTGGTTAGACTGGACAATCTTCATACTTTGGGTGAAATGAGCCAAGATGAGCAAATAGAATAATGATGTTAATGAAACTCATCATAACTGATGCTAAAGCCTGATTTAAATTGTGATTCGTGGTTGATTTTGCACCAAGAAGAGCATCTCACCAACGAGCTGTGAAAATCCTACTCTGCAGTCACACAGCACTGTCTTACAATCTAAAAAGTGGGGTAAGGACTCAGCTGACCCTGTACCTAAGGTTGAAACCTTGCTCAGACACAGCTTTCTCAGGACAGTAAAAACTGATCACCCACAGCCGTCTGCTGGAAATAAGACTTTTCCCAAGAAAATCTGGGATTCTCAGGCCATTTCCAGGAGACAGAATTTTAGTAAATGATAGAATAATAAAATATCCTAAACTGGATGGGGACCACAGGCATAATCAAGTCCATCTCCTAAAAAGAAGACAAAAAGCAGAGCTTTCAAGCAAATCACGGGAGCTGACAGTGCTGTAAATGCTGCTGAGGTTGAAATTCAAATGCACAGATACCCACAGCGAAATTTCAGCAATTTTGGTAACAAAATTTCAATTTTGGTAACAGATTGTCTGCGAGAAGGACTCTGTCCCACTTCCACATCAGCAGTGCTGATCAGTAAGAGATAAATAAATAATGGATCAATCACCAAACAGCTGCACCAGACACATTCAGCATCCCACTCAGCTCCCAGCGAGACTAAAAGGGTTTCCTGTACAAATCAGGAGATCTGCACTCTGCTTTCTCTCTGGCAGCAAATATTTCTTATCCTTTATATTAAATATAAGTACTTACCATGGCACAGCTGGCAAAAGCCATGGTAACCTCCCTGCTGCTCTGGGTGGGTGTCAGGGTGACAGGACACAAGATTCCTCCTTCTCTGAGACCTTTCCAACCCTGTTTGTGTCTGTCAGCAGCTGTGGTCCCCATTTTATAGCAAAGCTGAGGCACTGCCACCCTTTCCATTGCAGCACAGCTGGCGTACCTGACCCGAGGTTAGGAGCTGATATTGCAATTTTTAGCCCACTTCCTCCCATCTACCCCCAAAAAAGGGAAGGGCAAATACCACCACCAGCATCCCAAATCAGCCAATATCATTTATTCGGGCAGATCAAGAGATAAGGAAAGAAAAAGAGAAAAAAAAAAAACCCAAACTGTGCAGGCAGGTTTTTTTTTTACTCCTTCCCACCCCCTCTTTCTAATATTAGTGTTCTTTCACCACAAACAGCAGTGTGGATGCACTTCCACGAGTCTCAAACAAACCAAACAGCAGAAATCAGCAAGCTGCAAAGTCAGGCRCCCAACCAGGGTTTCAAAACAAAGGCAGGACGTGGAACTTCATCATTTAACCTCCTTCCAACTGCACAATCCACCCCAAAATCGCCTTAGGGATCCCTGTGTCCTGCAGGGATTGGGAAGGGGAAGAGTGAGCACCATGGGGAGCTCCTCCTGGGAGATGTGAGGGCACCAGGAGCTGGGATGCATTTCCCCACTGTGGGGACACAATGTGGACAATTCTCAACACTCACACATGTCCTGTGAGGGCACTGAGGGCACTGATCACCTTCACTGCCCTTGGCCATCACCACCAGGAGCTCCATTCCAGCTCAGCTTTGACCCCCAGTCCCTGCCTGAGCTGTGCTGTTGGAACACTGGTTTGGTCTGTAAACTGGGTGGGACTTGGGACAGAATTTTTCTGGATGGATCTTTGGATATACATGGCAGGGAACGGAGCTGGGGAAGGGGCTGGAGCACCAGGAGAGGCTGAGGGAGCTGGGAAAGGGGCTCAGACTGGAGAAAAGGAGGCTCAGAGGGGACCTTGTGGCTCTGCACAACTCCCTGACAGGAGGGGACAGCCGGGGGGTCAGGCTCTGCTCCCAGGGAACAGGGACATGAGGAGAGGACAGAACCTCAAACTGCACCAGGATAGGTTCAGGCTGGACCTCAGGAGGAATTTCCTCATGGAAAGGGTGGTCAGGCACTGGAAGGGGCTGCCCAGGGAGGTGGTGGAGTTGCTATCCCTAAACGTGTTTAGGAAATAACTGGATGTGGCACTCAGAGCTCTGTGCTGGTGACAAGGTGGGGATCGGTCACAGGCTGGACTCGAGGATCTTGGGGATCTTTTTCAACCTCTCTGTGACAATCCCTATGGTGACACCATATTCCCTTTWTCCTAACTCTCCTCTGAGTGCCAGAGGAGCTGGAGAAAATACAAAGTATTTTTAAACATTTCTTTTCCTTATTTTAAAGTGCCTGAAAGGGCTGTGTGCCTCCCACCAGCACAGTGCCTGTAGATGGTGATGGCACAGCAGCAGTGAGGGGGCAAGTGTGGGACATCGGGGAGTGCAGGACTCCCTCTGGAAAAATTGGATCCTGCCAAGAGACTGGGASTGTGGATACATKTGTAGAATCACAGAATCARGYTGGGAAAAATCCCARAGATCATCGAGTCCAACCTGTGACCCATCCCCACCTCRTCACCAGCCCAGAACCRTTTCACTGAGTGCCACATCCAGTTTTAAACACCTCCAGGGACRGTGACTCCTCCTCTGGATCTCTCCAGCAGCTGCCCCTGGATGCCCCAGTGTCCCCACTGCTTCACACACAGACTCAAACACACCGTGGACCACCCCAACAGCTCCTCCAAATCCACATCCTTACCAGCAGCCAACTCACAGACCCCACAATCTCTCCAGCAGCTGCCCCAGACCTCCCAGTAGTGAATTTGCAGTCTCTGAYCCAGCATCCTGCCCAGATTTATGGAATAACCTGGAGCTGGTCCAGCCTGATGCCTTTAGCACTGCCACTGCTCCTCACGGATCCACCTTTACCCTTTCCTTTGCACATTTTGCTTCTGCTCCTGCACATCCCATAGGTCTGGCACAATCCCAAAACACTCTAATAAATCCCACAGCCCTGTAGCCAGCAAGGTGATGTGAGGAAAGCCTCTCCCACTGAYTTGTCCTGTGGGACTCACATGGGACACGGTGGGACTTGGGCTGACCTTGGACAGCCCTGGMAGAGCTGGGTCAGGAGTTTCATYTGGATTCCTCCACCTGCTCCTGCTYCTTTGTGCTCATTGAAGATTTAATCCCTCTYAATCACACAATCCCCACTTAATAATTAATAGGAGAGAGAGGCAAGAAAACAGAAGTGGAAACAGAACTCTGCATCCTGTGATCCAGAAAGGACCAGCCACCAATTACAGGGAAAAGATCAGTGCATGTGTTGTTTCCCCTGGAGCACAAGCAGGGGTCTCTTTGGGAGGAAAAAACCATTTTTATGGCAGAAAATAAACCCCATATAACCAATTTGACCAGCTTTTCTGTGGAGRAAAGCCCTGAGAGAAACTTTTCCCAAAGAAATGTAGCCAAGSTGGAAGCAGAGCACTGAAGTGTAGTACTCTTCACACAAATTCATCTTCAATACTCCACAAAATCAACAGATTAATGACATTTTCAGTCCTACAGAAATCAGAAACCTCTTACAAACTCATAGAACTTTCCAAGAAGAAGGGACTAATCCAGTCCCTGCTCTGTCACCCCTCTTGAGTAACCCCAGCAGAAATCTCCATCGACTGATGCTTTACATCACTGCAGGATGTTGTCGTGATTTTGTGGTCTGGTTCAACCGACAGCTCAGAGCCCAGCGACTCCCCCCACGTATTTTTTACTTTTTTTGTCACAAAATTTGTCACATTTCAGGCTACCAGGTTCACCTGAGGCAACASCAGKACTGTGAMACACGYTCCTATTYTGACTGTCCACATTTTCATCAGYGCATCTACAGAGATRCGCCACKAAGTRTGGAAGAGCGCGAGGGGGTACAMTTACCAGAAATCCACGTTTTTAGCYCACAAACTGACCYGCTTTTTTTCCCCCTGAGSGCTCACCGTGAAAGGAAAGGGCGCTGCCATGAAAATGGGTTGGATTGTGCAGGAACAGGGTCAGGTGGAAACGGTGACGTGTGACAAAGCGATGACATTACCACGCTGAACACCAGGCTCTGTACCCCCACCACGGCTTTCCACTCGCTTCTTGTGCCTTCAGCAGCTTGGGACTTCAGCAGGGATTCCCTCTTTGACCCAGAATTTCCTACAGCTGAACTTGTCTTGAGTTGAAGCTCGCTATAAAATTTAAACGAAAAGAGGGCACTAAATATGAATCAGTGCAAGGGAGGAAAAATACTTTTATTCATAGAATCACAGAATGGTTTAGGTGGGACGGGACAGTCAAGCTCATCTTGTTTCAATCCCCTGCCATGGGGATTGCTCCAGATTGCTCCAAACTCTCTTCTTGGGCACTTCCAGGAATCCAGGAGCATCCACAGCTTCTCTAGGCACCCTATGCCAGGGTCTCACCACTCTCACAGAGATTTTTTTTTCCTCACATATAGGAATATAAAATTATCTCAAAAAGTTTTTCCCTCTCACATATCAAGGGGTTGGAGCAGGGATGGGCACTTGGAAATAAAAGAGAGGATTTTAATTCTGCTTACTTAGAAATAGAAGTGAGGATTTTAATTCTGCTTAAAATAACTCTTCTACTCTTGAGTTCCTATCAGGAAACAGCACTGTTTACAGGATATGTTACACACTTAGGGTCAGGTTTTCACAGATCATAGAATCATGGGATGGTTCGGGTTGGAAAGAGCCTCAAAGACCATGCAAAAAGCCCAGAGAAGCTGTGGCTGCCCCTGGATCCCTGGAAGTGTCCAAGGCCAGGCTGGAYRGGGCTTGGAGTAACCTGGGACAGTGGAAGGTGTCCCTGCCCATGGTCTGGGAAATCATTGGGGATACAGCTAAGAGATGGTGACAGAACATTCCAGACTAATGTTTTAGTTGCCTGTGTTGAGTTCCCTGAATGGTTACTTCTATTCCCTGTGATCTTTAATCTCAAAAGGAGCATAGTGCCACTGAGCACAGGTCACACACTTCCCATGGGATCTTCTCTACTGAGTCCCAAATATCAATCAGGTTTCTTGAGAATTATAGTCCCCATCCTATTGTCTCCTCCCTTTTAGTTTTAAGTAGCACAAACCCCATCACCATTTTCACCCACCGTAGAATTTTCAGGGTTTTTCCATCAGCAAGAACAAAGCCTGGAAATAAATTTGATAGTGGATAATAATATATAAATATTAACAGGTAACAGGTGCTACCTTTTCACTTGGGAGCAGGGTCCAACACCCCCCCCCGGCTGCCCCCTCCTGTCAGGGAGTTGTGCAGAGCCACAAGGTCTCCCCTGATCCCCCTTTTCTCCAGGCTGAGCCCCTTTCCCAGCTCCCTCAGCCTCTCCTGGTGCTCCAGCCCCTTCCCCAGCTCCATTCCCTTCCCTGGACTCACTCCAGCCCCTCCAGGGCTCTCTTTTCACGAGGAGCCTAAAATCAAAATATATAATACACAAATATTATATCATGCATAAATATTTTTTAATATATATAAAATTTATAGCTTTGCTGCCTTCATGGTCAAGCATCCAAGCACTGGGTGATCCCTCAGGTGGTYTCACAGGGTCAGATTCAGCTGATCCCCACAAATCCCTCCACCTCTGGGAGTTGTTTTCTCCTTGTTAGCAAAGACCCCTCTCCCAAWGGCAAAGGATGGACCGAGGTGGCCACCAGCACACAGGGGAGGTAGCCAGCCACATCCTATAGCCCCGAGCTACAGGACAGGGAAATAATCAGATTTCTCTACCCTGGAGCTCCTCCTGGTGTCCTGCGATGGGAATTCAGGGTTAGTGGCTCCCCAGCTGAAARGGCAGGAAAAACACAAAATCATRGAATTGCWGAATGSRCAGGGACACCTTCCACTRTCCCAGGGTGCTCCAAGCCCYGTCCARCCTGGCYTTGGACAYTTCCAGGGATCCAGGGGCAGCCACAGCTTCTCTGGGCACCCTGTGCCAGGGYSTCMSCACCCTCCCAGKGAACAATTCCTTCCCAATATCCCATCYRWCCCTGCCCTCTGGCAGTKTGAMSCCATTCCCTGTGTCCTGTCCCTCCATCYCTTGWCCCCAGTCCCTCTCCAGCTCTCCTGGAGCCCCTTYARGCMCTGGAAGGGGCTCCAAGGTCTCTCCAGAGCCTTCTCTTCTCCAGGCTGAACAATCCCAGCTCTCCCATYCCCTCTCCAGYGCAGAGGATCTGTGTTTCACTCACTTTTCACCAATCTTTGCAGTTTCATGAGCCAGACACAGCCTGTAGGTCTGAGCTCACTCCATTGCAGCACAACACATCCACCCAGTGACCTTTAGGAGGCTGCAAACATGCAAAATCCCCTCCAGCCCTGCTGTCACGGCTGTGTTGGATGAGAGGAGCTCGGAGATGTGGCTTTTGGAGTTCACCAGGCAGCTGAAGTCCTTCCATCCCACCTGTGTAACTGCAGCTGTATCTCCCCAAGTGGGAATTCGACATCCACCTGAGCAGCCAGTCATGGAGTGAAGAGTAAGGACACTTTTATTACCCAAACCCAGATCTATGGCATCCAGAAACAGGGGAGCATGAGCTGTGCAGGTGKCTGGAGATGGGCAGGGATAAAAGCAAAGCTTAACCTGAAACTCACCAGGACAAAAGAAAAATAAATATTAAAAAATTCCAAATCTTCAGCACTCTGGATCACAAGCAGCCAGGACTGTTCTGTGTGTTCAGCTTTTCTCTAAAGCCATCACCAGGGCATGACCCCAGGCGAAAGCAGGAGGAAAGGTACCTTTCCTTGTGAGGCAAGCAGATCTAAGCAATCAAATTGAGGGGAAAATGGGAAAAAATGATGAAATAAAAGCTGCACTACTAGTGGAGCTCTCATACTGCTCATCACCACTACCAAATGTTGGGTTCCTAAAACCAGAATTTTTTTATTTAAAAGCTGGAACTCTTACCACCAAAACTAAAAACAATACATTAAAAATAAAAAAATTGCCCCTAGGTTTTTCCTTCGGTCTCCTTGCAGAAACCATCTTCTTCCCRAACATTCCACTTTGAAGACAACAAGAACTTCCAGAGCTCCTGGCTCTGTTTTTTTTTGGTGCCAGCAGCGCACAGCAAGGAAGTGCAGAGACTTGAGCCCCCCAAAATCCAGCTCAGCCACATGAAGCGCTCAAACACAGAGTTTCCAAGCTGAGAGTCCATGAGAACTCGGGCTCCTGCAGCCAGAGGCTCAGATTAAGAAGATAATGTCATCAGACACCATGATCTGGTTGTCATCCTGCATGTGGGCCAGGGCCACCTTCACCTCGGCCGCCGAGAAGGGCTCAGGGTTGTCACGGTTGATGGATTCCATCACGCTCTTCAGACCCACAGACTGGGCATGGGAAGCTTTGAACACCTCCAGGAGAGCAGCCTTGAATGCTTTCAGCCTGTTCAGGGAAGAAGGAATCACCCTTGGAGATCACAAATAAATCCTTGCCCTTGTTCCCAGCCCAGGATGTCTCAGCCCTTCCCCATTTCAGCAGCAGGAAAAGCCAGAAACKGGAGCTGGGAGCATCAGAGAGGCATCTCCAGCATGGGACAACAGCCTGGAGGTWCTGGGGGAGGTGGACACCCAGGTAYAGCCCCACTCACCTTGGCTCAGCCAAATCCACCTTCTTCCCATCGCCAGCTCCAGAGGCTTCGGGTGTTTTCGGAGCGTGAGCCTGAACTGGAGCAGAAGGAAGAGTTACCTTCAMCCTGTGCCTGGTGGCCAAGCACCCAGAGAGCAAAAGTACTGGGCTCAGGACAGTGGGGTGATGAAAAATTGACTCCCAGTATTGTTATTTTTGCAGCAGGTGGGAGATGGATGGAAAAAAAATAAATC
The DNA here is from genome assembly GCF_030028575.1 of Malurus melanocephalus. Taxonomy (NCBI): domain Eukaryota; kingdom Metazoa; phylum Chordata; class Aves; order Passeriformes; family Maluridae; genus Malurus; species Malurus melanocephalus. Next base: position 114,747 of record NW_026623785.1, on the reverse strand, counting down.
AGCAGTCGAATTCCAGAATGGTTTGGTATGGATGGAACATTAAAGATTATTTTTGTTCCACCCCCTGCCATGGGCAGGGACAACTTCCACTATCCCAGGTTGTTCCAAGTCCCGTCCAACCTGACCTTGGACACTTCCAGAGATCCAGGGGCAGCCACAGCTTCTCTGGGCACCCTGTGCCAGGGCCTCCTCACCCTTATGGGGAAGAATTTCTTCCCAATATCCCATCTAACCCTGTCCCACCTGGATATGAGGCTCTGGATGGTGCTGCACCACGCCAGGGATCACAGGTAATAGCAGCATTGTTGTTTCTTATGCTGTGCACACCCAGTAGGGCTAAAGGAAGGCAGCAGCACCCTCAGGGCCAGGTGTCACCAAAGCCAGGCACTCACCCTGTGGCATCTCCTCCTCGGCATCACTGAAGTCGTAGGGGTCGTAGGAGCCCTCCTCACCCTCCGTGCGAGCCTTCTTCCTTCTCAGAGGRGAAARCAGAGRTMACCCAAGRGTTTGGGTTGGAAAGGACCTTAAGGATCAYCCAGTTCCATCCCCTGCCAYGGGCAGGGACACCTTTCACCATCCCAGGGTGCTCCAAGCCCTGTCCAACYYRRCCTTGGACACTTCCAKGGATCCAGGGCAGCCACAGCTTCTCTGKGCACCCTGTGCCACATTTCACACCTTTGGATGAGGCCATGCAGGCAATTCCTTATCCATGGAATTGTGGTGTCCCTCTACCACAAACTGGTGGCACAAACCACCTGGATGAGCAAAACCTGAATTATTTCCCCAGGGTCTGTGACTACCTCAGAAGGGGCTGGTGCCCTTTGCACGATGCCTCTCCCACTCCCTCGCCCTGGTTCCCACCTCCTCGTCCTGCGCTCCTCCTTGGGCTGTGACTCCTCATCTTCCTCCTTCTCCGTCTCAGAGTCATCCTCCACCGGCTTCTTGCGCTTCTTCTCCTTCTCCAGCACCTGTGTGGCAAAGGCAGGAGGAAGTCAAACCCATTTCCACTCAAACTGCTTTTAGGGATCAACCCCAAGTACTTGAGATCCCACAACAGTGGCCTCACCCCACACTATGTCCAGGAAAGGTGCCAGCAGCAGCCCAGGGTGCTCAGCCTGCACAAAAACCCAACCTTTCCAAGGACAATCTTGGAAAGACACCTTCCCCTCACCTTTTTGAAGTAGGCAAACTGCACCAGCTCCAGAGCTGCCTCAGCATCCTGCAGATCCACAGTCTTGCTCATCCTGGCCTTGGCGTGGGCCGTGGAGAGGCGGATCAGGGTCTCCAGGGTCCGGGCTGTGATGGGGGAGGTCTGGGGGGACGGAGAGAGGTGTGACCTGTGTGACYCTGTCACATCCATCACAAGGTGGAAAACAGCCATAAGGAGAGAGGGGAACATGTGCCTCAGTTTCCCTCCTCCTGGCCCTGATTGCCTTTTTATTTTATATAACTTTAATACATTCTCTGCACTCTTAGCACATGTATTATTTGTAATTTTGTAGCCTACTATTGTAGCTCAGTATTTTCAGGTTTCAGTATTTTCCTAGGCARAAAGACAACACATKCTAAAAGCCATTCARAAACATTCAAGCTGAGGGCTTGAGGCCCCTGTTCTACCTTGGTTCTCCACAGAAACCAAGGCYSAAACCAGCTCTTTGAGACATATTWTTGTAAACAGGGTTCAAGCCTCATCCAAGGGGGGAGAATCTAGAAGTTACCAGAACTAGGGGGCATTTCTTCACCTACTGAGTTTCTTCTTGAGGAATCTGTCAGATAAGCTAATCTACAAAGTCTACAGAAATTGTGAACGCGTCACGCGCCGCGCACATCTTCGGCATTTTCCACCCGACAAATTGCACATGGAGGATCCTCATCAAAAGGTAACCCCCTTTTATCCCCTTGACCATGTCTGGCTCATAATTCCAGGACCAGAGATGAGGCATCAGCCCAAGAGGGAGCTCACCCTGGCCACRTCTGAGTTCATCTGGCTCTGGCTGCGCAGGCGGGAATACTCCTCGGCGATGTAGCTCGCCGCCTCCTCGGTCAGCACCGGCTTGATCATCTTTGCCACRTGGATGTACTTCCTCATGAACTCCATGCTGACAACCTTCTCCCTGCAGGAATGCATGTACACACAYGTGATCTGCTGTGGGGATGGGCTTCCCCTCCATTTGTACCCCTTTAGAGGCATCCAGGGGTGCAGGGAGTTCAGCTCCAGATGTTCCCCACCTGCCTGGCATAAGAGATCAAGCCCAGAGCAAAATTTCCTTGGCATCCTACCCATTTACCTCCCTATGGACCACCTGGAGCATTGCCTGGACACTCAAAGGACAAAGCCCTGTGCCCACAGAGCTGACACCCTGAGGGAGCTGCAGCAGCCATGGATGAAGGACTCACTTGCGGCGRTTGGGCCCGTGAAGGAGGTCATCGTGTTTCTCATACACCTGGAGCTCCTGCTCCTCCTCTTGCACGAAGTCAGGGTCATCTGTAGCCAACATCTCCACRGTGCTGCCCAGGGGCATGGCTGGAGAGGGGAATGTCACAGAGAACAGGGTTTTACCTCTGGAGCAACTTCCTAAAGTCACCAAAAAGAGTCCCCAACCAAGCCAGGGGTGCTGAGATCTGAGAGCTGCCACCAAGGGGTGACACCTGGCTGAGGAGGGATGGCACTGAGCACTGGAAGGGACTCACCATCCCCATCCTGCTCGTTGGGGTTGCGGTAGCGGTGCATGCGCAGGACGTGGTCCGAGATCTCCCTGTCCTGCTCGGCGTCCATCTGGTCCAGAACAATGAAGAGCAGGTCRAAACGGGAGAGCAGCGAGTCCTGCAGGCCGATGTTCTCCATGGGCGTCTTGTACTGGTCATACTGGGGAAG
>NW_026623785.1:105288-111266 GCF_030028575.1 Malurus melanocephalus | reverse complement strand
AGCCACTTTTCCCCATCCTGCCAGGCAGGTCAAGCTCTTATTTCCAAGGAAAACCAGTATTTTTATGCAATCCCTGATCAGACACCAAGGCTGAGGCTCATCACCAGCACAAAGGTCCACTGGGCTGCCCCAAACACCCAGGCAGAACCAAAATGAGGTGAGGAACTCCAGGAGCCCCYCTCTGCTCCAGGAGAGCCATGACCACAGCAGACACCAAACCAGAGAGGTCTTTGCTGTGCCAAGGATCCAAGTCACTCTTTTGGGAGATCTTTTGGGATTCACCAGCTCCCTTCTGCAGGGAAGGGTAACGCCAGCACTCACCCGGCCGTAGACGGGGTTGGCAGCAGCCAGGACGCTGCAGCGGGAGTTGAGGCGGGCCTGGATGCCAGCCTTGGCGATGGTGACCCGTCCCTGCTCCATCACCTCGTGGATGGCCGTGCGGTCGATGTCGGACATCTTATCAAACTCGTCGATGCACACCACGCCCCGGTCGGCCAACACCATGGCTCCTGCCTCCAAACGCCGCTCCCCTGGCATGGGATGGGAGAAAAGAGGGTCAACCACCACCCACTGGCCCTAAACATCTCCTGCCCTGCCATCCCCATCACCCCTGGGATGAGGGGGAGCCTCAAGGAGCAGCAGCATCCTTCTGGAGTGCACATCTCCAACCCAACTCAACAGCAGAAGGAACATTTARGATTAGGATTAGGGTTAGGAATGTCTTGCTGTGAGAAAGACAAAATCCAGGCTGCTGTTGGCTTTCACATGGGGTACATCAAGCAGAAGAGGAGTAAAGAAGACCACTTAACAGAGGTGGAAAAAATATCCCAAAACGTGGGATCCCATGACCCTGARTAATCATTACCATAAAGCTTCTTGATGAAGCAAGTCCTGCAAGTGTCAATGCAGAACAAACATCACAAATTTGATTGAGGTTGGAAGAAACTTCTCAGATCACCAAAAACAGGAGTCCTGGATGTCACAGAGTCCCTCCCAGGGGTTAACTAGCATCACCCTGATGCTCCTCACCCGTCTCCTGGTCCGTGGTGACGGCAGCGGTGAGGCCGACGCCGGAGGAGCCGCGGCCGGTGGTGGCGATGGCCCGGGGGGCTGTGCTCAGCACGTACCGCAGCAGCTGGGATTTGGCCACGGAGGGGTCTCCTGGGATGGAGAACAGCACTTTTAGAAACCTCAGATCACCTGGATACCAACTGCACCATCATCCCGTGTCTGGTTTGGGGTGCTCAGAGCAGGRCAGGTGGAGGGGAAAGGGGCAGAAGAGGGTTTGCTCAGAGTTCAGAAAATAAGGTGAGCAGATTAACTTCTCACCATGATCCCATGGGAGGAAATAGAGAAGAGTTAAGAGATTTGAGASGTGATGGGGATGGGACAAGAGGCAATGGGGACAATTTGGAACATAGGAAATCCAAAGTGGATAGTAGAAAGAAATAAAAAAGTCTCCCTGAGGGACTGGCAAACACTAGGATAATGGCTCACRGAGGTCATGGGATCCCCTAGAATCATGAAATGGTTTGGGATGGAAAAGATCTTAAAAGTTCACTTTGTTCGATCCCTTCTGCCATGGGCAGGGACATCTTCCACTATCCCAGGTGGCTCCAAGCCCCATCAAACCTGGCTTTGGACATTTCCAGGGATCCAGGGGCAGCCACAGCTTCTCTGGGCACCCTGTGCAGGGCCTCCCCACCCTCACAGGGAACAATTCCTTCCCAATATCCCATCCAAACCTGCTCTCTGTCACTGAAAAACCATTCCCCCTTGTTCTGGCACTCCAGGCCCTTGTCTCCAGTCCCTCTCCAGCTTTCCTGGAGCCCCTTTAGGAACTCTGAAGTCTCCCTGGAGCCTTCCCAATGCTGGACACCCCCAGGTCTCTCAGCCTGGCTCCAGARCAGAGGGGCTCCAGTCCTGGACTGCTGTCCAAAGTCTTCTCTGGACTCACTGTAACAGGTCCACATCTTTCTTGTGCTGATGACTCCACACTTGGACACATCTCCATCCCTGGAGATGTTCAAAACCAACTGGAGAAGTCTGAAAGCAGCCTGACCCACCAGTGATACCGGCTCAGCCCTGCACACATCCCTGGACCAGGAACCTCCAGATGACCTGGCTAATTTCAGTTACTCCACAGAACTAAATTCAGAATCCTTCACCTGACACCCAACACCACCAACCCAGGGTGCCTCTGCCCAGCCCTCCCAGACCTATCAGCAAGATGTTGATGTCTCCTCGGATGCGGCTCCCGTTCTCCAGGATCTTCTCCACCCCTCCCAGCAGCATGCAGAGAATGGCCTTCTTGATGTACTCGTGCCCATGGATGCTGGGAGCCAGGGATTTGGCCAGCTGGTCAAAGATATCCTAAGGCAGAAGAGGCAGAGCACGGCCCRTCACATGGACTGGAGCAAACAAGAACAAACAATGCTTCAAAAGACCATTTCAGCCCAAATTCCAGCTTATTCCTATCACAGAGCCACGTGGATGAAAATTATTTGGAAAGGAGAAGACTGTTGGCCAGAGTTTCCTTTCACTGGGATTTATCTGAAGTCCTGGACCATCTTGTCACTGTCACCCAAACAAGCTATGGAAGCAGTGAGAGCAACTGCTCTCACAAAGGAAAGCTCTGAGCACAAGAGGCTGGGGTAGAACCCCATTATCTCAGTCTGGGGTTAGAAAAGAGGCATTTCTCCTGAAGAGGAAATTCCCTGGAAACCTGCTGGCAGGGTCAGGAGACAGCAGAGCTGCCAGCAGRAAGGATGCTCTGCAAGCAGTACAGAAGCAGCAAGAAAAACAACAGGACCTCATCACAATCCAAACATAAAATTCGAATAAAATTAGTTGGAAAATTCAACAACATGCTAAGAGGTAAAGAGTTACTTGCAACCCAACAAGAACCTCCTTAGCCACATGCCAAGCTGAAACTTCGTCCTTGGACATGAGACTCGGGTACCTTGGAGCGGCTTTTGCTGAATCTCTTGATCTTGGCCACGTCAGAGGCAGAGTAGAGTGGCCGGACGTCTTTGCTCATCTGCTTCACGTGGCAGGCAATGAGGATGGTCCTGGAGAAGGGACACAGCAGTGGTCAGTTCTGCAAAGCCCACAGAGCCACAGCAACAACACAGCAGGAACTTCCACAGAGCCATCACTGGCCCTAGGAAGCTCTGGAAAGAGGTGGGAAGCTTCAACAGCTGTAGAACCCTTGATGTGGCTGTGCTGGGCTACGGTGAAGCATCTTTAAGAGCATCCAAACCCTTCTGGGCACAGCTGGAAGCCACAGCAATGCATTGTGAGAAGAGACCTCATCAGAGTCTACAGCTTCCTCATGAGGAAAGTGGAGAAGTGACACAAATCTCTTCTCTTTGGGACCAGAGACAGAACCTGAGGGAACAGAAGGAGCTGTACCAGGGAGGTTTAGGTTGGATATCAGGAACAGGTTCTTCCCCGAAAGGTTGGTAGGGTAATGGTAATGGTCACAGCTCCAAGGCTGCCAGAGTCCCAGGAGTGTTTGGACAACACAGGGTGGGATTGTTGGGGTGCCTGCACAGGGCCAGGAGTTGGACTCCATCATCTTTGTGGGTCCCTTCCAACTCAGCATATTTGGTGATTAAGATCAAGGTGCAAACCACTTCCAAGTGATTTAAGCCCATTTGACCCAGCTCTCTGATGGCCATCTGGCCACATCTCACCTTCCTGAGACATCAYTCAACCAAGCAGGATGAGAGGGCTGAAATCCAAAGCAGACCCACCTGAAAGTGCCTGAGGTGTAGCCCCCTTTCTTCCCTGGCAGGCAGCGGTACGTCCCCACCACCTGGATACGGTCCCCGGGCTTCACCCTGTCCACCAGGTCATCGTCCAGAACTACCTCCACTGAGCGGGGCAGCTGCCCTGCCGGGGCCTTCTCAGGCATCTCCTGGATGGTGATGGTCTGGTGGTCCTTGTAGACAGAGAGGCCAAACTCTGTCTCCAGGGGGTTGTTCTCTTCATCCTAAAACAGGAACCCAAATAAAAAGGTGAGCATCRTTTTTCAAGAGCAGAGGGAAGAGTGGTGGGATCAGCTGAGCAGGGAAAAGGCTGCATCACCTGAGTGATGGGAAGGGTTGTTTCAGCAGGTCTGGAGGTGGGGTTCACCAGCTCCACATCAAAGCTGGGACATTCCCCCCAGAGCAACCTGGTGCTGCTTCACCTCACCTTTGTAGGGTAGATGGCGGTGGATGGGAAAGCATCCAGGGAGGTCATGTCTGTGTATCGGCGCTCAATCGTCTTCTTGGTAGCTGGGCAATAATGGACGCTCCGGACGACTTTTGGACGCACCAGAGAGCCTGGGGTAGGAAAAGAGAGGAGTGAGGGGCTGGGATATCCCATCCCTATCAGCAGACAGCCCCAGCATGGTCTCCAACACTAAAATAACTTGGGTAAAACATGGACAGGATTTGCCRATTTTAAAGACCATCCCAACACTCAAGTCCTTCTGCCGAGCTCCCTGTTCCCTGGCTCAGATTGCCAGGACACAGAATCATTGGATGGTTTAAAGATAATCTCATTCCACTCCCTCTGCCACGGGCAAGGACACCTTCCACTATCCTGGGTTGCTCCAAGCCTGGGACACTTCCAGGGATTCAGGGGCAGCCACTGCTTCCCTGTGCCAGGGCCTTCCCACCCTCAAAGGGAACAATTCCTTCCCAATATCCCATCTAATCCTGCTCTCTGTCAGCATGAAGCCATTCCCCCCTGTCCTGTCCCTCCAGGCGCTTGTCCCAAGTCCCTCTCCATGCCAGGTTTCCTGGAAGGCTCTAGCTCCCTGGCCCCTCCCAAAGTCGCTGGGTGTCCCCCAGGCTCACACTTTGTCACGATGCCCTCCACGCAGACGATGCAGCTGAGGAAACAGGCTGTCAGTGTCCGTGGGGACACGTGCTTGGAGCCAAAGCTGCCCTCCAGCCCGATGTAGAAGTCCTCGTACTGCTTGGCGTAGGTGGCATCGACGGAGGCGACGAAATCCTTCAGGGCRCGCTGGAAGGCGATCAGCTCCTCGAAGGCATTGCTCAGGAGCCTGCAGCACAGGGAGRTGACAAAGCAAATGGGTCATCCCCTTCCTCCTCAACACTTTTATCACATCCCCATTTGCTCCACAAGTTTAGCAGGAGCAGGAGGTGAAAAAACCCCGAATCCAAAGTCCCCAATCACAGCTCTGTGTGAGATCTCCCAGCACCAACAGCCAGGAGGAGAACAATTCCAAACATCCTATCTAGAAAGCCTTACATAACCCTGGCAGACTGGCAAGCCTGGTTCAAAATATCCCTGRGCATCCTAAAAAAGGCTGAGACARYTGGGGYTRTTCAGCCTGAGGAAGAGAAGACCTTACAATCCCTTTCAGTSYCTAAAGGGGCTCCAAAAGAGCTRGAAAGGGGCTTTGGGCAAGRGCCTGGAGTGACAGGAAAAGGTGGAATGSCTTCAYAYTGACAAAGGACAGRKTTAGATGGGATATTGRGAAGAAATTGTTTCTGTGAGRGTGATGARGCCMTGGCTTTCACCRTAGGACAAGGTTTGGCTCTTTCKTGTGACAAATGACCTGCAGGACCAGGGCTGGACCTTTGAAGCCCCTCTCAGGCCCAGTGCCCCAGGTGACCCCGGTGCCCCACACCCACCTGCTGGCTCTCTTCTCATTCTTGCGCCTCAGGTCGTTGATGTTGACGATGAGCCGATACTGGTTGTCACTGATCATATCCCGCACTTTGCTCTGGTAAATCCCTTGGTCCTCCTGCAAGTGGGAGTGGGGGAAAAACAGCTAAAAAACCCAACTCAGTTTGCATGTTTGCCTGTGTGAGACGATGTCCAAGAGCCCATTCCTGCAGAGCTTCACTCCCTTCATCCCACTGGCTAAGCAGGAAGGGGCAACACAGGAAGCAGGTGCTCCCTAACCCCTGGGGGAATGGAGGGACACAGGGGCTCCCTAACCCCTGGGGGAATGG